>NC_069501.1:1187208943-1187386070 GCF_027579735.1 Bombina bombina | reverse complement strand
ACCCATGCATTCATTGGACATTAAATTACTTTCTTGGAAAGTTTTGTTCCTTTTGGCGATCTCTTCTGCCAGAAGAGTCTCTGAATTATCTGCTCTTTCTTGTGAGTCTCCTTTTCTGATTTTTCATCAGGATAAGGCGGTGTTGCGAACTTCTTTTGAATTTTTACCTAAGGTTGTGAATTCCAACAACATTAGTAGAGAAATTGTGGTTCCCTCATTATGTCCTAATCCTAAGAATTCTAAGGAGAAATCGTTGCATTCTTTGGATGTTGTTAGAGCTTTGAAATATTATGTTGAAGCTACTAAGTCTTTCCGAAAGACTTCTAGTCTATTTGTTATCTTTTCCGGTTCTAGAAAAGGCCAGAAAGCTTCTGCCGTTTCTTTGGCATCTTGGTTGAAATCTTTAATTCATCATGCCTATGTTGAGTCGGGTAAAACTCTGCCTCAAAGGATTACAGCTCATTCTACTAGGTCAGTTTCTACTTCCTGGGCGTTTAGGAATGAAGCTTCGGTTGATCAGATTTGCAAAGCAGCAACTTGGTCCTCTTTGCATACTTTTACTAAATTCTACCATTTTGATGTATTTTCTTCTTCTGAAGCAGTTTTTGGTAGAAAAGTACTTCAGGCAGCGTTTCAGTTTGAATCTTCTGTTTATGTTTTTCATTAAATTTTATTTTGGGTATGGATTATTTTCAGCAGGAATTGGCTGTCTTTATTTTATCCCTCCCTCTCTAGTGACTCTTGCGTGGAAAGATCCACATCTTGGGTAGTCATTATCCCATACGTCACTAGCTCATGGACTCTTGCTAATTACATGAAAGAAAACATAATTTATGTAAGAACTTACCTGATAAATTCATTTCTTTCATATTAGCAAGAGTCCATGAGGCCCGCCCTTTTTTGTGGTGGTTATGATTTTTTTGTATAAAGCACAATTATTCCAATTCCTTATTTTATATGCTTTCGCACTTTTTTCTTATCACCCCACTTCTTGGCTATTCGTTAAACTGATTTGTGGGTGTGGTGAGGGGTGTATTTGTAGGCATTTTGAGGTTTGGGAAACTTTGCCCCTTCTGGTAGGAATGTATATCCCATACGTCACTAGCTCATGGACTCTTGCTAATATGAAAGAAATGAATTTATCAGGTAAGTTCTTACATAAATTATGTTTTTCTGCAGAGACTGTGTTAACTCAGAAAGGCTGACTGCATCCCCATTAGGGGAAGGGGAAGCAGTAATCCTAGTGTTATCAGAGGTTTTACAAGCTTGCATAAAGGGCTAATTTTTTTGGGCACGTTTGTGTGTTCTGGGAGTAACGTTTTTTATTTTGATGGGACATTTGCTTGAGGGTTCTTTTGGCTTATTTGGGGTTGTTATAACCCACATGGCTTTCAGACAAGGTTTGTTAGATTTGTGTAGGCCCCAGCAACATCGAGTGTGGTGGGCGTGGCCTATTTTCGCGCCTCAGTTGTGCATTTAGTCATACAGACAAGCAGCAAGCAACTTCTTCAGAGGTCCTGATATTCTTCTAAAGGCCTAATCGAAGCTTTAACCTCATATTATCGTTCCCTAAGGGCAGGTAGGGCCACAGCAGAGCTGTGGCAAGGTGCTAATAGGGGTTTTAACTGGTTTTAGATAATTTTCAATCCGTTTTTTTCATTTGGGGGTCTATTGCTTTTTCACTTGTGGTGCAATCCTTCTAAAGCTTAGTGGGTACACTGTTAAAATTTCGGAAAATTTGAAGCAAATTTAATCTGTTTTGCAGTTTATGTATGCCTTTTTTTCTCTTAAAGGCACAGTACCGTTTTTGCAAATTGTGTTTTTTTTTCATTAAAGTGATGGTAAACTCTCCCCTTTTTAAAATCAGATCTGGAATGTAAGCGCTTTTTTAGATGGAGTGTTATTCATCATGTGCAATGAAGATGCGCTATAACTTAGTTTTTAATATAGATATGAAATTCAAATACCCCACGTTACACCACCCACTTCAAAAGTAAATTTTTCTGTCAGCTAAATGATTGAATTACTCTCCATTCAATGCTCTAGCTACAACAAAAGTGCCATATGGGGAGAGCGCTGATTGGACAACAATTCAATCTGTTAGCTCACAGAAACTTTTACTTTTGAAGTGGGCGGAGGAGCATGCAGTATTTGAATTTCATATCTATATTAAAACGCATGTTATACTGCATCTTCATTACTGAATTTACTGAATTTAAAAAAGGGAGAGTTTACCATCACTTTAAATAAAGTGTTTTCCAAGCTTGCTTGCCTCATTACTAGCCTGTTAAACATGTCTGACACTGAGGAAACTCATTGCTCAATTTGTTTAGAAGCCATTGTGGAACCCCCTCTTAGAATGTGTCCCACTTGTACTGATATGTCTATAAATTGCAAACAGCATATTTCTTTCATGTAATTAGCAAGAGTCCATGAGCTAGTGACGTATGGGATATACATTCCTACCAGGAGGGGCAAAGTTTCCCAAACCTCAAAATGCCTATAAATACACCCCTCACCACACCCACAAATCAGTTTTACAAACTTTGCCTCCTATGGAGGTGGTGAAGTAAGTTTGTGCTAGATTCTACGTTGATATGCGCTCCGCAGCAGGTTGGAGCCCGGTTTTCCTCTTAGCGTGCAGTGAATGTCAGAGGGATGTGAGGAGAGTATTGCCTATTTGAATGCAATGATCTCCTTCTACGGGGTCAGTTTCATAGGTTCTCTATTATCGGTCGTAGAGATTCATCTCTTACCTCCCTTTTCAGATCGACGATATACTCTTATATATATATATATACCATTACCTCTGCTGATTTTCGTTTCAGTACTGGTTTGGCTTTCTACAACATGTAGATGAGTGTCCTGGGGTAAGTAAGTCTTATTTTCTGTGACACTCTAAGCTATGGTTGGGCACTTTTTTTAATAAAGTTCTAAATATATGTATTCAAACATTTATTTGCCTTGACTCAGGATGTTCAACATTCCTTATTTTCAGACAGTCAGTTTCATATTTGGGATAATGCATTTGAATCAATCATTTTTTTCTTACCTTAAAAATGTGACTTTTTCCCTGTGGGCTGTTAGGCTCGCGGGGGCTGAAAATGCTTCATTTTATTGCGTCATTCTTGGCGCTGACTTTTTTGGCGCAAAAATTTTTTCTGTTTCCGGCGTCATACGTGTCGCCGGAAGTTGCATCATTTTTTGACTTTTTTTGCGTCAAAAGTGTCGGCGTTCCGGATGTGGCGTCATTTTTGGCGCCAAAAGCATTTAGGCGCCAAATAATGTGGGCGTCTTATTTGGTGCTAAAAAAATATGGGCGTCATTTTTGTCTCCACATTATTTAAGTATCATTATTATTGCTTCTGGTTGCTAGAAGCTTGTTCACTGGCATTTTTTCCCATTCCTGAAACTGTCATTTAAGGAATTTGATCTATTTTGCTTTATATGTTGTTTTTTCTATTACATATTGCAAGATGTCCCACGTTGCAACTGAGTCAGAAGATACTTAAGGAAAATCGCTGCCTGGTGCTGGAGCTACCAAAGCTAAGTGTATCTGCTGTAAACTTTTGGTATCTGTTCCTCCAGCTGTTGTTTGTATTGAATGTCATGACAAACTTGTTAATGCAGATAAAATTTCCTTTAGTAAAGTTCCATTACCTGTTGCTGTTCCGTCAACATCTAATACTCAGAGTGTTCCTGATAACATAAGAGATTTTGTTTCTGAATCCATTAAGAAGGCTTTGTCTGTTATTCCTCCTTCTAGTAAACATAAAAAATCTTTTAAAACTTCTCATTGTTCAGATGAATTTTTAAATGAACATCATCATTCTGATTCTGATAATGGTTCTTCTGGTTCAGAGGATTCTGTTTCAGAGGTTGATGCTGATAAATCTTCATATTTATTTAAAATGGAATTTATTCGTTCTTTACTTAAAGAAGTTCTAATTGCTTTAGAAATTGAGGATTCTGGTCCTCTTGATACTAAATCTAAACGTTTAGATGAGGTTTTTAAATCTCCTGTAGTTATTTCAGAAGTTTTTCCTGTCCCTGGTGCTATTTCTGAAGTAATTTCCAGGGAATGGAATAATTTGGGTAATTCATTTACTCCTTCTAAACGTTTTAAGCAATTATATCCTGTGCCATCTGACAGATTAGAGTTTTGGGACAAAATCCCTAAGGTTGATGGGGCTATATCTACTCTTGCTAAACGTACTACTATTCCTACGGCAGATAGTACTTCCTTTAAGGATCCTTTAAATAGGAAAATTTAATCCTTTTTAAGAAAAGCTTACTTATGTTCAGGTAATCTTCTTAGACCTGCTATATCTTGAGCGGATGTTGCTGCAGCCTCAACTTTTTGGTTGGAAGCTTTAGCGCAACAAGTAACAGATCATAATTCTCATAGCATTGTTAATCTTCTTCAACATGCTAATAATTTTATTAGTGATGCCATCTTTGATATCATTAGGGTTGATGTCAGGTATATGTCTCTAGCTATTTTAGCTAGAAGAGCTTTATGGCTTAAAACTTGGAATGCTGATATGTCTTCTAAGTCAACTTTGCTTTCCCTTTCTTTCCAGGGTAATAAATTATTTGGTTCACAGTTGGATTCTATTATTTCAACTGTTACTGGGGGGAAAGGAACTTTTTTACCACAGGATAAAAAATCTAAAGGTAAATTTAGGTCTACTAATCGTTTTCGTTCCTTTCGTCACAATAAGGAACAAAAGCCTGATCCTTCCCCTACAGGAGCGGTATCAGTTTGGAAACCATCTCCAGTCTGGAATAAATCCAAGCCTTTTAGAAAGCAAAAGCCAGCTCCCAAGTCAACAAGAAGGTGCGGCCCTCATTCCAGCCCAGCTGGTAGGGGGCAGATTACGATTTTTCAAAGAAATTTGGATCAATTCGATTCACAATCTTTGGATTCAGAACATTGTTTCACAAGGGTACAGAATAGGCTTCAAGATAAGGCCTCCTGCAAGAAGATTTTTTCTTTCCCGTGTCCCAGTAAATCCAGTGAAGGCTCAAGCATTTCTGAAATGTGTTTCAGATCTAGAGTTGGCTGGAGTAATTATGCCAGTTCCAGTTCTGGAACAGGGGCTAGGGTTTTACTCAAGTCTCTTCATTGTACCAAAGAAGGAGAATTCCTTCAGACCAGTTCTGGATTTAAAAAATATTGAATCATTATGTAAGGATACCAACATTCAAAATGGTAACTATAAGGACTATTCTGCCTTTTGTTCAGCAAGGGCATTATATGTCCACAATAGATTTACAGGATGCATATCTGCATATTCCGATTCATCCAGATCACTATCAGTTTCTGAGATTCTCTTTCCTAGACAAGCATTACCAGTTTGTGGCTCTGCCGTTTGGCCTAGCAACAGCTCCAAGGATTTTTACAAAGATTCTCGGTGCCCTGCTATCTGTAATCAGAGAACAGGGTATTGTGGTATTTCCTTATTTGGACGATATCTTGGTACTTGCTCAGTCTTCACATTTAGCAGAATCTCATACGAATCGACTTGTATTGTTTCTTCGAGAACATGGTTGGAGGATCAATTTACCAAAAAGTTCATTGATTCCTCAGACAAGGGTAACCTTTTTAGGTTTCCAGATAGATTCAGTGTCCATGACTCTGTCTCTGACAGACAAGAGACGTCTAAAATTGGTTTCAGCTTGTCGAAACCTTCAGTCTCAATCATTCCCTTCGGTAGCCTTATGCATGGAAATTCTAGGTCTTATGACTGCTGCATCGGACGCGATCCCCTTTGCTCGTTTTCACATGCAACCTCTTCAGCTCTGTATGCTGAACCAGTGGTGCAGGGATTATACAAAGATATCTCAATTAATATCTTTAAAACCGATTGTACGACACTCTCTGACGTGGTGGACAGACCACCATCGTTTAGTTCAGGGGGCTTCTTTTGTTCTTCCGACCTGGACTGTGATTTCAACAGATGCAAGTCTGACAGGTTGGGGAGCTGTTTGGGGGTCTCTGACAGCACAAGGGGTTTGGGAATCTCAGGAGGTGAGATTACCAATCAACATTTTGGAACTCCGTGCAATTTTCAGAGCTCTTCAGTCATGGCCTCTTCTAAAGAAAGAGTCGTTCATTTGTTTTCAGACGGACAATGTCACAACCGTGGCATATGTTAATCATCAAGGAGGGACTCACAGTCCTCTGGCTATGAAAGAAGTATCTCGAATACTGGTATGGGCGGAATCCAGCTCCTGTCTAATTTCTGCGGTTCATATCCCAGGTATAGACAATTGGGAAGCGGATTATCTCAGTCGCCAAACGTTACATCCGGGCGAATGGTCTCTTCACCCAGAGGTATTTCTTCAGATTGTTCAAATGTGGGGACTTCCAGAAATAGATCTGATGGCTTCTCATCTAAACAAGAAACTTCCCAGGTATCTGTCCAGATCCAGGGATCCTCGGGCGGAGGCAGTGGATGCATTGTCACTTCCTTGGAAGTATCATCCTGCCTATATCTTTCCGCCTCTAGTTCTTCTTCCAAGAGTGATTTCCAAGATTCTAAAGGAGTGCTCGTTTGTTCTGCTGGTGGCTCCAGCATGGCCTCACAGGTTTTGGTATGCGGATCTTGTCCGGATGGCCACTTGCCAACCGTGGACTCTTCCATTAAGACCAGACCTTCTATCGCAAGGTCCTTTTTTCCATCAGGATCTCAAATCCTTAAATTTGAAGGTATGGAGATTGAACGCTTGATTCTCAGTCATAGAGGTTTCTCTGACTCTGTGATTAATACTATGTTACAGGCTCGTAAATCTGTATCTAGGAAGATATATTATCGAGTCTGGAAGATTTACGTTTCTTGGTGTTTTTCTCATCATTTTTCTTGGCATTCTTTTAGAATTCCTAGAATTTTACAGTTTCTTCAGGATGGTTTGGATAAAGGTTTGTCTGCAAGTTCCTTGAAAGGACAAATCTCTGCTCTTTCTGTTCTTTTCCACAGAAAGATTGCTAGTCTTCCTGATATTCGTTGTTTTGTACAAGCTTTGGTTCGTATAAAACCTGTTAAGTCAATTTCTCCACTTTGGAGTTTGAATTTGGTTCTGGGGGCTCTTCAAGCTCCTCCGTTTGAACCTATGCATTCGCTGGACATTAAATTACTTTCTTGGAAAGTTTTGTTTCTTTTGGCCATCTCTTCTGCTAGAAGAGTTTCTGAATTATCTGCTCTTTCTTGTGAGTCTCCTTTTCTGATTTTTCATCAGGATAAGGCGGTGTTGCGAACTTCTTTTAAATTTTTCCTAAGGTTGTGAATTCTAACAACATTAGTAGAGAAATTGTGGTTCCTTCATTGTGTCCTAATCCTAAGAATTCTAAGGAAAGATCGTTGCATTCTTTGGATGTAGTTAGAGCTTTGAAATATTATGTTGAAGCTACTAAAAATTTCCAAAAGACTTCTTGTCTATTTGTTATCTTTTCCGGTTCTAGGAAAGGTCAGAAGGCCTCTGCCATTTCTTTGGCGTCTTGGTTAAAGTCTTTGATTCATCATGCTTATGTCGAGTCAGGTAAAACTCCGCCTCAAAGGATTACAGCTCATTCTACTAGGTCAGTTTCTACTTCCTGGGCGTTTAGGAATGAAGCTTCGGTTGATCAGATTTGCAAAGCAGCAACTTGGTCTTCTTTGCATACTTTTACTAAATTCTACCATTTTGATGTGTTTTCTTCTTCTGAAGCAGTTTTTGGTAGAAAAGTACTTCAGGCAGCTGTTTCAGTTTGATTCTTCTGCTTATAATTTCAGTTTTTCTTTCATGTAATTAGCAAGAGTCCATGAGCTAGTGACGTATGGGATATACATTCCTACCAGGAGGGGCAAAGTTTCCCAAACCTCAAAATGCCTTTAAATACACCCCTCACCACACCCACAAATCAGTTTTACAAACTTTGCCTCCTATGGAGGTGGTGAAGTAAGTTTGTGCTAGATTCTACGTTGATATGCGCTCCGCAGCAGGTTGGAGCCCGGTTTTCCTCTCAGCGTGCAGTGAATGTCAGAGGGATGTGAGGAGAGTATTGCCTATTTGAATTCAATGATCTCCTTCTACGGGGTCTATTTCATAGGTTCTCTGTTATCGGTCGTAGAGATTCATCTCTTACCTCCCTTTTCAGATCGACGATATACTCTTATATATACCATTACCTCTACTGATTCTCGTTTCAGTACTGGTTTGGCTTTCTACTACATGTAGATGAGTGTCCTGGGGTAAGTAAGTCTTATTTTCTGTGACACTCTAAGCTATGGTTGGGCACTTTTTTTATAAAGTTCTAAATATATGTATTCAAACATTTAATTGCCTTGACTCAGGATGTTCAACGTTCCTTATTTCAGGCAGTCAGTTTCATATTTGGGATAATGCTTATGAATCAATCAATTTTTTTCTTACCTTAAAATTTGACTTTTTTTCCTGTGGGCTGTTAGGCTCGCGGGGGCTGAAAATGCTTCATTTTATTGCGTCATTCTTGGCGCTGACTTTTTGGCGCAAATTTTTTTTTTCTGTTTCCGGCGTCATACGTGTCGCCGGAATTTGCGTCATTTTTTGACGTTTTTTTGCGCCAAAGGTGTCGGCGTTCCGGATGTGGCGTCATTTTTGGCGCCAAAAGCATTTAGGCGCCAAATAATGTGGGCGTCTTTTTTGGCGCTAAAAAATATGGGCGTCACTATTGTCTCCACATTATTTAAGTCTCATTATTTATTGCTTCTGGTTGCTAGAAGCTTGTTCACTGGCATGTTTTCCCATTCCTGAAACTGTCATTTAAGGAATTTGATAAATTTTGCTTTATATGTTGTTTTTTCTATTACATATTGCAAGATGTCCCAGATTGACACTGAGTCACAAGATACTTCTGGAAAAACGCTGCCTGGTGCTGGATCTACCAAAGTTAAGTGTATCTGTTGTAAACTTTTGGTATCTGTTCCTCCAGCTGTTGTTTGTAATGAATGTCATGACAAACTTGTTAATGCAGATAAAATTTCCTTTAGTAATGTTACATTACCTGTTGCGGTTCCGTCAACATCTAATACTCAGAGTGTTACTGTTAACATAAGAGATTTTGTTTCTAAATCCATTAAGAAGGCTATGTCTGTTATTCCCCCTTCTAGTAAACGTAAAAGGTCTTTTAAAACGTCTCATTTTTCAGATGAATTTTTAAATGAACATCATCATTCTGATTCTGATAGTGGTTCCTCTGGTTCAGAGGATTCTGTCTCAGAGGTTGATGCTGATAAATCTTCATATTTGTTCAAAATGGAATTTATTCGTTCTTTACTTAAAGAGGTCTTAATTGCATTAGAAATAGAGGATTCTGGTCCTCTTGATACTAAATCTAAACGTTTAAATAAGGTTTTTAAATCTCCTGTAGTTATTCCAGAAGTTTTTCCTGTCCCTGATGCTATTTCTGAAGTAATCTCCAGGGAATGGAATAATTTGGGTAATTCATTTACTCCTTCTAAACGTTTTAAGCAATTATATCCTGTGCCATCTGACAGATTAGAATTTTGGGACAAAATCCCTAAGGTTGATGGGGCTGTCTCTACTCTTGCTAAACGTACTACTATTCCTACGGCAGATAGTACTTCCTTTAAGGATCCTCTAGATAGGAAAATTGAATCCTTTCTGAGAAAAGCTTACTTATGTTCAGGTAATCTTCTTAGACCTGCTATATCTTTAGCGGACGTTGCTGCAGCTTCAACTTTTTGGTTAGAAGCTTTAGCGCAACAAGTAACCGATCATAATTCTCATAGCATTGTTAATCTTCTTCAACATGCTAATAACTTTATTTGTGATGCCATCTTTGATATCATTAGAGTTGATGTCAGGTATATGTCTCTAGCTATTTTAGCTAGAAGAGCTTTATGGCTTAAAACTTGGAATGCTGATATGTCTTCTAAGTCAACTTTGCTTTCCCTTTCTTTCCAGGGTAATAAATTATTTGGTTCTCAGTTGGATTCTATTATCTCAACTGTTACTGGAGGAAAAGGAACTTTTTTACCACAGGATAAAAAATCTAGAGGTAAATTTAGGTCTAATAATCGTTTTCGTTCCTTTCGTCACAACAAGGAACAAAAGCCTGATCCTTCACCCACAGGAGCGGTATCAGTTTGGAAACCATCTCCAGTCTGGAATAAATCCAAGCCTTTTAGAAAACCAAAGCCAGCTCCCAAGTCCACATGAAGGTGCGGCCCTCATTCCAGTCCAGCTGGTAGGGGGCAGATTACGATTTTTCAAAGAAATTTGGATCAATTCAATTCACAATCTTTAGATTCAGAACATTGTTTCAGAAGGGTACAGAATTGGCTTCAAGATAAGGCCTCCTGCAAAGAGATTTTTTTCTTTCCCGTGTCCCAGTAAATCCAGCGAAGGCTCAAGCATTTCTGAAATGTGTTTCAGATCTAGAGTTGGCTGGAGTAATTATGCCAGTTCCAGTTCTGGAACAGGGGCTGGGGTTTTATTCAAATCTCTTCATTGTACCAAAGAAGGAGAATTCCTTCAGACCAGTTCTGGATTTAAAAAATATTGAATCATTATGTAAGGATACCAACATTCAAAATGGTAACTATAAGGACTATTCTGCCTTTTGTTCAGCAAGGGCATTATGTCCACAATAGATTTACAGGATGCATATCTGCATATTCCGATTCATCCAGATCACTATCAGTTTCTGAGATTCTCTTTCCTAGACAAGCATTACCAGTTTGTGGCTCTGCCGTTTGGCCTAGCAACAGCTCCAAGGATTTTTACAAAGGTTCTCGGTGCCCTGCTATCTGTAATCAGAGAACAGGGTATTGTGGTATTTCCTTATTTGGACGATATCTTGGTACTTGCTCAGTCTTCACATTTAGCAGAATCTCATACGAATCGACTTGTATTGTTTCTTCGAGAACATGGTTGGAGGATCAATTTACCAAAAAGTTCATTGATTCCTCAGACAAGGGTAACCTTTTTAGGTTTCCAGATAGATTCAGTGTCCATGACTCTGTCTCTGACAGACAAGAGACGTCTAAAATTGGTTTCAGCTTGTCGAAACCTTCAGTCTCAATCATTCCCTTCGGTAGCCTTATGCATGGAAATTCTAGGTCTTATGACTGCTGCATCGGACGCGATCCCCTTTGCTCGTTTTCACATGCGACCTCTTCAGCTCTGTATGCTGAACCAGTGGTGCAGGGATTATACAAAGATATCTCAATTAATATCTTTAAAACCGATTGTACGACACTCTCTGACGTGGTGGACAGACCACCATCGTTTAGTTCAGGGGGCTTCTTTTGTTCTTCCGACCTGGACTGTGATTTCAACAGATGCAAGTCTGACAGGTTGGGGAGCTGTTTGGGGGTCTCTGACAGCACAAGGGGTTTGGGAATCTCAGGAGGTGAGATTACCAATCAATATTTTGGAACTCCGTGCAATTTTCAGAGCTCTTCAGTCATGGCCTCTTCTAAAGAGAGAATCGTTCATTTGTTTTCAGACAGACAATGTCACAACTGTGGTATACATCAAGGAGGGACTCACAGTCCTCTGGCTATGAAAGAAGTATCTCGAATACTGGTATGGGCGGAATCCAGCTCCTGTCTAGTTTCTGCGGTTCATATCCCAGGTATAGACAATTGGGAAGCGGATTATCTCAGTCGCCAAACGTTACATCCGGGCGAATGGTCTCTTCACCCAGAGGTTTTTCTTCAGATTGTTCAAATGTGGGGACTTCCAGAAATAGATCTGATGGCTTCCCATCTAAACAAGAAACTTCCCAGGTATCTGTCCAGATCCAGGGATCCTCAAGCGGAAGCAGTGGATGCATTGTCACTTCCTTGGAAGTATCATCCTGCCTATATCTTTCCGCCTCTAGTTCTTCTTCCAAGAGTAATCTCCAAGATTCTGAAGGAATGCTCGTTTGTTCTGCTGGTGGCTCCAGCATGGCCTCACAGGTTTTGGTATGCGAATCTTGTCCGGATGGCCTCTTGCCAACCGTGGACTCTTCCGTTAAGACCAGACCTTATGTCGCAAGGTCCTTTTTTCCATCAGGATCTCAAATCCTTAAATTTAAAGGTATGGAGATTGAACGCTTGATTCTTAGTCAAAGAGGTTTCTCTGACTCTGTGATTAATACTATGTTACAGGCTCGTAAATCTGTATCTAGGAAGATATATTATAGAGTCTGGAAGACTTACATTTCTTGGTGTCTTTCTCATCACTTTTCCTGGCATTCTTTTAGAATTCCGAGAATTTTACAGTTTCTTCAGGATGGTTTGGATAAAGGTTTGTCTGCAAGTTCATTGAAAGGACAAATCTCTGCTCTTTCTGTTCTTTTTCATAGAAAGATTGCTAATCTTCCTGATATTCATTGTTTTGTACAAGCTTTGGTTCGTATAAAACCTGTCATTAAGTCAATTTCTCCTCCTTGGAGTTTGAATTTGGTTCTGGGGGCTCTTCAAGCTCCTCCGTTTGAACCTATGCATTCATTAGACATTAAATTACTTTCTTGGAAAGTTTTGTTTCTTTTGGCCATCTCTTCTGCTAGAAGAGTTTCTGAATTATCTGCTCTTTCTTGTGAGTCTCCTTTTCTGATTTTTCATCAGGATAAGGCGGTGTTGCGAACTTCTTTTAAATTTTTACCTAAGGTTGTGAATTCTAACAACATTAGTAGAGAAATTGTGGTTCCTTCATTATGTCCTAATTCTAAGGAGAGATCATTGCATTCTTTGGATGTAGTTAGAGCTTTGAAATATTATGTTGAAGCTACTAAGAATTTCCGAAAGACTTCTAGTCTATTTGTTATCTTTTCCGGTTCTAGGAAAGGTCAGAAGGCATCTGCCTTTTCTTTGGCATCTTGGTTGAAATCTTTAATTCATCATGCTTATGTCGAGTTGGGTAAAACTCCGCCTCAAAGGATTACAGCTCATTCTACTAGGTCAGTTTCTACTTCCTGGGCGTTTAGGAATGAAGCTTCGGTTGATCAGATTTGCAAAGCAGCAACTTGGTCTTCTTTGCATACTTTTACTAAATTCTACCATTTTGATGTGTTTTCTTCTTCTGAAGCAGTTTTTGGTAGAAAAGTACTTCAGGCAGCTGTTTCAGTTTGAATCTTCTGCTTATAATTTCAGGTTTTTTTTTCATTATAAGATTTAAACTTTATTTTGGGTGTGGATTATTTTCAGTGGAATTGGCTGTCTTTATTTTATCCCTCCCTCTCTAGTGACTCTTGCGTGGAAGATCCACATCTTGGGTAGTCATTATCCCATACGTCACTAGCTCATGGACTCTTGCACTTTTTTCTTATCACCCCACTTCTTGGCTATACGTTAAACTGATTTGTGGGTGTGGTGAGGGGTGTATTTATAGGCATTTTGAGGTTTGGGAAACTTTGCCCCTCCTGGTAGGAATGTATATCCCATACGTCACTAGCTCATGGACTCTTGCTAATATGAAAGAAATGAATTTATCAGGTAAGTTCTTACATAAATTGTTTTTTTGGTGCGAATCCAAAGGCTACTCCTGGAGTAAAATCAGGATTCCTAGGATTTTGTCTTTTCTCCAATAGGGATTGGAAAAAGGATTGTCAGCTAGTTCCCTAAAAGGACTGATATCTGCTCTGTCTATTCTGTTGCACAAGCGTCTGGCAGATGTTCCAGACGTTCGGGCTTTTTTTCAGGCTTTAGCTAGAATTAAGCCTGTGTTTAAATTTGTTGCTCCGCCATGGAGTCTAAATTTAGTTCTGAAAGTTCTTCAGGTGGTTCCGTTTGAACCCATGCATTCCATAGATATTAAGCTTCTATCTTGGAAAGTTTTGTTCCTAGTTGCTATCTCTTCAGCTCGAAGAGTTTCTGAACTATCTGCATTACAATGTGATTCGCCTTATCTTGTTTTCCATGCTGATAAGGTGGTTTTGCGTACCAAGCCTGGGTTCCTACCTAAGGTTGTTACTAACAGGAATATCAATCAGGAAATTGTTGTTCCTTCTCTGTCCTAATCCTTCTAAGAAGGAACGTCTGTTGCACAACTTGGACGTAATTCGTGCTTTGAAATTTTATTTGCAGGCAACCAAAGATTTTCGTCAAACATCTTCTTTGTTTGTTGTCTATTCTGGAAAGCGTAGGAGTCAAAAGGCTACGGCGACTTCTCTTTCCTTTTAGCTGAAAAGCATCATCCATTTGGCTTATGAGACTGCTGGACAGCAGCCTCCTGAAAGGATTACAGCTCATTCTACTAGAGCGGTAGCTTCCACATGGGCTTTTAAAAATGATGCTTCTGTTGAACAGATTTGTAAGGCTGCTACTTGGTCTCTCGCTCCATACCTTTTACAAATTTGATACTTTTGCTTCTTCAGAGGCAATTTTTGGAAGAAAGGTTTTGCAAGCAGTGGTGCCTTCCGTTTAGGTTCCTGTCTTGTCCCTCCCTTCATCCGTGTCCTAAAGCTTTGGTATTGGTATCCCACAAGTAAGGATGAATCCGTGGACTCGGTACATCATGCAAAAGAAAACAAAATTTATGCTTACATGATAAATTTCTTTCTTTTGCGATGTACCGAGTCCACGGCCCGCCCTGTCTATTCAAGACAGATGGTATTTTTATTAAAAACTTCAGTCACCTCTGCACCTTATAGTTTCTCCTTTTTCTTCCTTGGCCTTCGGTCGAATGACTGGGGGGTGGAGTTAAGGGGGGAGCTATATAGACAGCTCTGCTGTGGTGCTCTCTTTGCCACTTCCTGTTGGGAAGGATAATATCCATGGACTCGGTACATCGCAAAAGAAAGAAATTTATCAGGTAAGCATAATTTTAGTTTTTTCTCTTACATTTGCAAGATGTCTCAATCTGTTCCTGTCTCAGAAATCACTGTTGGAACCCTGCTGCCTTCTTTTATTCCTTCTTCAAGGTTTAAAAAATTGTATCCTTTGCCAGCAGTTAGATTGTAGTTTTGGGAAAAGATCCCCAAAGTTGATGGGGCTATCTCTACTCTTGCTAAACGTACTACTATTCCTACGAAAGATAGTACTTCTTTTAAAGATCCTTTAGATAGGAAACTTGAATCTTATCTAAGGAAGGCTTATTTATATTCAGGTCATCTTCTTAGGCCTGCAATTTCTTTGGCTGATGTTGCAGCTGCTTTTTGGTTGGAAACTTTAGCGCAACAAGTATCAGATCATGATTTGTCTAGCATTGTGAAGTTGATTCAACATGCTAATAATTTCATTTGTGATGCCATTTTTGATATCAAAATTGATGTTAAATATATGTCTTTAGCTATTTTAGCTAGAAGAGCTTTGTGGCTCAAATCTTGGAATGCTGATATGACTTCTAAGTCCAGATTGCTGTCTCTTACTTTCCAAGGTAATAAATTATTTGGTTCTCAGTTGGATTCAATAATTTCAACTCTCACTGGGGGGAAGGGAGTTTTTTTGCCTCAGGATAAAAGACCTAAGGGTAAATCTAAAGCTTCTAACCGTTTTCCTTCCTTTGGACAAAATAAGGAACAGAATCCTTCCCCCAAGGAATCTGTTTCCAATTGGAAGCCTTCTTTAAATTGGAATAAATCCAAGCCATTTAAGAGATCAAAGCCAGCCCCAAGTCCACATGAAGGTGCGGCCCTCATTCCAGCTCAGCTGATAGGGGCAGATTAAAATTTTTCAAAGATGTTTGGATCAATTCGGGCCAAAATCATTGGATTCAGAGTATTGTCTCTCAGGGGTACAGAATACGATTCAGAGTAAGACCGCCTGTGAGAAGATTTTTTCTCTCACGCATTCCAGCAAACCCAGTAAAGGCTAGGCTTTCCTGAAGTGTGTTTCAGACCTGGAGTTATCAGGGGTAATCATGCCAGTTCTGTTTTAGGAACAGGGTCTGGGGTTTTATTCAAATCTATTCATTGTCACAAAGAAAGAAAATTCATTCATCTAAAGATTTTGAGTCGATATGTAAGAGTACCAACTTTCAAAATGGTGACTATAAGGACTATTCTGCCTTTTGTTCAGCAAGGGCATTATATGTCCCCAATAGACTTACAGGATGCATATCTTCATATTCTGATTCATCCGGATCACTATCAGTTCCTTTCTTTTGGCCTAGCGACAGCTCCAAGAATCTTTTCAAAGGTTCTCGGTGCCCTACTCTCTGTAATCAGAGAGCGGGGTATTGCGGTGTTTCCTTATTTGGATGATATCTTGGTACTCACTCAGTCTTTACATTCTGCAGAATCTCACACAAATCAGCTAGTGTTGTTTCTTCGAAGACATGGTTGGAGGATCAATTTACCAAAAAGTTCTTTGATTCCTCAGACAAGGGTAACCTTTTTAGGTTTCCAGATAGATTCAGTGTCCATGACTTTGTCTCTAACCGACAAAAGATGTCTGAAATTGGTTGCAGCCTGTCAGAACCTTCAGTCTCAGTCATTCCCTTCAGTAGCTATGTGCATGGAAGTTTTAGGTCTCCAGACTGCAGCATCGGACGCGATCCCCTTTGCTCGTTTTCATATGAGACCTCTCCAGCTTTGTATACTGAACCAATGCAGGGATTATACAAGGATATCACAATTAATATCCTTAAATCCCAATTTTCGACTTTCTCTGACTTGGTGGTTAGATCACCATTGTATAATTCTAGGGGCCTCTTTCGTTCATCCAACCTGGACTGTGATCACAACAGATGCAAGTCTTTCAGGTTGGGGAGCTGTTTGGGGATCTCTGATAGCACAAGGGGTTTGGAAATCTCAAGAGGCAAGATTACCAATCAATATTTTGGAACTCCGTGCAATTCTCAGGGCTCTTCAGTTTTGGCCTCTGTTGAAGAGAGAACCGTTCATTTGTTTTCAGACAGACAATATCACAACTGTGGCATATGTCAATCATCAGGGTGCGACTCACAGTCAAGCTATGAAAGAAGTATCTTGGACACTTGTTTGGGCGGAATCCAGTTCCTGTCTAATTTCTGCGGTTCATATCCCAGGTATAGACAATTGGGAAGCGGATTATCTCAGTCGTCAGACTTTATATCCGGGGTAGTGGTCTCTCCACCCAGATGTGTTTTCTCAAATTGTTCAGATGAGGGGGCTTCCAGAAATAGATCTGATGGCATCTCATCTAAACAAAAAAACTTCCCAGGTACCTGTCCAGGTCCAGGGATGTTCAGGCAGAAGCAGTGGATGCATTGACACTTCCTTGGTGTTATCAACCTGCTTATATTTTCCCGCCTCTAGTTCTTCTTCCAAGAGTGATCTCCAAAATCATCATGGAGCAATAGTTTGTGCTAGTGGTGGCTCCAGCATGGTCTCACAGGTTTTGGTATGCGGATCTTGTTCGGATGTGCAGTTGCCTACCTTGGCCACTTCCATTAAGGCCAGACCTTCTATCTCAAGGTCCATTTTTCCATCAGGATCTCAAATCATTAAATTTGAAGGTATGGAAATTGAACGCTTAGTGCTTAGTCATAGAGGTTTCTCTGACTCAGTGATTAATACTATGTTGCAGGCTTGTAAATCTGTTTCTAGAAAGATTTCTTTCATGTAATTAGCAAGAGACCATGAGCTAGTGACGTATGGGATATACATTCCTACCAGGAGGGGCAAAGTTTCCCAAACCTCAAAATGCCTATAAATACACCCCTCACCACACCCACAAATCAGTTTTTACAAACTTTGCCTCCTGTGGAGGTGGTGAAGTAAGTTTGTGCTAGATTCTACGTTGATATGCGCTCCGCAGCAGGTTGGAGCCCTTTTTTCCTCTCAGCGTGCAGTGAATGTCAGAGGGATGTGAAGAGAGTATTGCCTATTTGAATTCAATGATCTCCTTCTACGGGGTCTATTTCATAGCTTCTCTGTTATTGGTCGTAGAGATTCATCTCTTACCTCCCTTTTCAGATTGACGATATACTCTTATATACCATTACCTCTACTGATTCTCGTTTCAGTACTGGTTTGGCTTTCTACTACATGTAGATGAGTGTCCTGGGGTAAGTAAGTCTTATTTTTGTGACACTCTAAGCTATGGTTGGGCACTTTTATATAAAGTTCTAAATATTTGTGTTTAAACATTTATTTGCCTTGATTCAGGATGTTCAATATTCCTTATTTCAGACAGTCAGTTTCATTATTTGGGATAATGCATTTGAATAATCATTTTTTTCTTACCTTAAAATTTGACTTTTTTCCCTGTGGGCTGTTAGGCTCGCGGGGGCTGAAAATGCTTCATTTTATTGCGTCATTCTTGGCGCGGACTTTTCTTTCATGTAATTAACAAGAGTCCATGAGCTAGTGACGTATGGGATATACATTCCTACCAGGAGGGGCAAAGTTTCCCAAACCTTAAAATGCCTATAAATACACCCCTCACCACACCCACAAATCAGTTTTACAAACTTTGCCTCCAAGGGAGGTGGTGAAGTAAGTTTGTGCTAGATTCTACGTTGATATGCGCTCCGCAGCAAGTTGGAGCCCGGTTTTCCTCTCAGCGTGCAGTGAATGTCAGAGGGATGTGAAGAGAGTATTGCCTATTGAATGCAGTGATCTCCTTCTACGGGGTCTATTTCATAAGATTCTCTGTTATCGGTCGTAGAGATTCATCTCTTACCTCCCTTTTCAGATCGACGATATACTCTTATATTTACCATTACCTCTACTGATTCTCGTTTCAGTACTGGTTTGGCTTTCTACAAACATGTAGATGAGTGTCCTGGGGTAAGTAAGTCTTATTTTCTGTGACACTCTAAGCTATGGTTGGGCACTTTATTTATAAAGTTCTAAATATATGTATTCAAACATTTATTTGCCTTGACTCAGAATGTTCAACTTTCCTTATTTTCAGACAGTCAGTTTCATATTTGGGATTATGCATTGAATTATCATATTTTTCTTACCTCAAAAATTTGACTTTTTTCCCTGTGGGCTGTTAGGCTCGCGGGGGCTGAAAATGCTTCATTTTATTGCGTCATTCTTGGCGCGGACTTTTTTGGCGCAAAAATTCTTTTCCGTTTCCGGCGTCATACGTGTCGCCGGAAGTTACGTCATTTTTTGACGTTATTTTGCGCCAAAAATGTCGGCGTTCCGGATGTGGCGTCATTTTTTGCGCCAAAAGCATTTAGGCGCCAAATAATGTGGGCGTCTTATTTGGCGCTAAAAAATATGGGCGTCTCTTTTGTCTCCACATTATTTCAGTCTCATTTTTCATTTGCTTCTGGTTGCTAGAAGCTTGATATTTGGCATTCTTTCCCATTCCTGAAACTGTCTTATAAGGAATTTGATCTATTTTGCTTTATATGTTGTTTTTTCTCTTACATATTGCAAGATGTCTCACGTTGCATCTGAGCCAGAAGATACTACAGGAAAATCACTGCCTGCTGGATCTACCAAAGCTAAGTGTATCTGCTGTAAATTTTTGGTAGCTATTCCTCCAGCTGTTGTTTGTAATAATTGTCATGACAAACTTGTTAAAGCAGATAATATTTCCTTTAGTAATGTACCATTGCCTGTTGCAGTTCCCTCAACATCTAAGGTGCAGAATGTTCCTGATAACATAAGAGATTTTGTTTCTGAATCCATAAAGAAGGCTTTGTCTGTTATTTCTCCTTCTAGTAAACGTAAAAAGTCTTTTAAATCTTCTCTCTCTACAGATGAATTTTTAAATGAACACCATCATTCTGATTCTTTGGACTCTTCTGGTTCAGAGGATTCTATCTCGGAGATTGATGCTGATAAATCTTCATATTTATTTAAGATGGAATTTATTCGCTCTTTACTTAAAGAAGTACTAATTGCTTTAGAAATAGAGGATTCTAGTCCTCTTGATACTAATTCTATACGTTTGGATAAGGTTTTTAAAGCTCCTGCGGTTATTCCAGAAGTTTTTCCTGTTCCTAATGCTATTTCTGCAGTGATTTCCAAAGAATGGGATAAATTGGGTAATTCATTTACTCCTTCTAAACGTTTTAAGCAATTATATCCTGTTCCGCCTGACAGGTTAGAATTTTGGGACAAAATCCCTAAAGTTGATGGGGCTATTTCTACCCTTGCTAAACGTACTACCATTCCTACGTCAGATGGTACCTCGTTTAAGGATCCTTTAGATAGAAAAATTGAATCCTTTCTAAGAAAAGCTTATCTGTGTTCAGGTAATCTTCTTAGACCTGCTATATCATTGGCTGATGTTGCTGCAGCTTCAACTTTTTGGTTGGAAACCCTAGCGCAACAAGTAGCAAATCGTGATTCTCATGATATTATTATTCTTCTTCAGCATGCTAATAATTTTATCTGTGATGCCATTTTTTGATATTATTAGAGTTGATGTTAGGTTTATGTCTCTAGCTATCTTAGCCAGAAGAGCTTTATGGCTTAAGACTTGGAATGCTGATATGGCTTCTAAATCAACTCTACTTTCCATTTCTTTCCAGGGAAACAAATTATTTGGTTCTCAGTTGGATTCTATTATTTCAACTGTTACTGGTGGGAAAGGAACTTTTTTACCACAGGATAAAAAATCTAAAGGTAAAAACAGGGCTAACAATCGTTTTCGTTCCTTTCGTTTCAACAAAGAACAAAAGCCTGATCCTTCATCCTCAGGAGCAGTTTCAGTTTGGAAACCATCTCCAGTCTGGAATAAATCCAAGCCTGCTAGAAAGGCAAAGCCTGCTTCTAAGTTCACATGAAGGTACGGCCCTCATTCCAGTTCAGCTGGTAGGGGGCAGGTTACGTTTTTTCAAAGAAATTTGGATCAATTCTGTTCACAATCTTTGGATTCAGAGCATTGTTTCAGAAGGGTACAGAATTGGTTTCAAGATGAGACCTCCTGCAAAGAGATTTTTTCTTTCCCGTGTCCCAGTAAATCCAGTGAAAGCTCAAGCATTTCTGAATTGTGTTTCAGATCTAGAGTTGGCTGGAGTAATTATGCCAGTTCCAGTTCCGGAACAGGGGATGGGGTTTTATTCAAATCTCTTCATTGTACCAAAGAAGGAGAATTCCTTCAGACCAGTTCTGGATCTAAAATTATTGAATCGTTATGTAAGGATACCAACGTTCAAGATGGTAACTGTAAGGACTATATTGCCTTTTGTTCAGCAAGGGAATTATATGTCCACAATAGATTTACAGGATGCATATCTGCATATTCCGATTCATCCAGATCATTTTCAGTTCCTGAGATTCTCTTTTCTAGACAAGCATTACCAATTTGTGGCTCTACCGTTTGGCCTTGCTACAGCTCCAAGAATTTTCACAAAGGTTCTCGGTGCCCTGCTGTCTGTAATCAGAGAACAGGGTATTGTGGTATTTCCTTATTTGGACGATATCTTGGTACTTGCTCAGTCTTTACATTTAGCAGAGTCTCATACGAATCGACTTGTGTTGTTTCTTCAAGATCATGGTTGGAGGATCAATTTACCAAAAAGTTCTTTGATTCCTCAAACAAGGGTAACCTTTCTGGGTTTCCAGATAGATTCAGTGTCCATGACTCTGTCTTTAACAGACAAGAGACGTCTAAAATTGATTACAGCTTGTCGAAACCTTCAGTCACAATCATTCCCTTCGGTAGCCTTATGCATGGAAATTCTAGGTCTTATGACTGCTGCATCGGACGCGATCCCCTTTGCTCGTTTTCACATGCGACCTCTTCAGCTCTGTATGCTGAACCAATGGTGCAGGGATTACACGAAGATATCTCAATTAATATCTTTAAAACCGATTGTTCGACACTCTCTAACGTGGTGGACAGATCACCATCGTTTAATTCAGGGGGCTTCTTTTGTTCTTCCGACCTGGACTGTAATTTCAACAGATACAAGTCTCACAGGTTGGGGAGCTGTGTGGGGATCTCTGACGGCACAGGGAGTTTGGGAATCTCAGGAGGTGAGATTACCGATCAATATTTTGGAACTCCGTGCAATTTTCAGAGCTCTTCAGTTTTGGCCTCTTCTGAAGAGAGAATCGTTCATTTGTTTTCAGACAGACAATGTCACAACTGTGGCATACATCAATCATCAAGGAGGGACTCACAGTCCTCTGGCTATGAAAGAAGTATCTCGAATTTTGGTTTGGGCGGAATCCAGCTCCTGTCTAATCTCTGCGGTTCATATCCCAGGTGTAGACAATTGGGAAGCGGATTATCTCAGTCGCCAAACGTTGCATCCGGGCGAATGGTCTCTTCACCCAGAGGTATTTCTTCAGATTGTTCAAATGTGGGGGCTTCCAGAGATAGATCTGATGGCCTCTCATCTAAACAAGAAACTTCCCAGGTATCTGTCCAGATCCCGGGATCCTCAGGCGGAGGCAGTGGATGCATTATCACTTCCTTGGAAGTATCATCCTGCCTATATCTTTCCGCCTCTAGTTCTTCTTCCAAGAGTAATCTCCAAGATTCTGAGGGAATGCTCGTTTGTTCTGCTAATAGCTCCGGCATGGCCTCACAGGTTTTGGTATGCGGATCTTGTCCGGATGGCATCTTGCCAACCATGGACTCTTCCGTTAAGACCAGACCTTCTGTCGCAAGGTCCTTTTTTCCATCCGGATCTGAAATCCTTAAATTTAAAGGTATGGAGATTGAACGCTTGATTCTTAGTCAAAGAGGTTTCTCTGACTCTGTGATTGATACTATGTTACAGGCTCGTAAATCTGTATCTAGAGAGATATATTATAGAGTCTGGAAGACTTATATTTCTTGGTGTCTTACTCATCATTTTTCTTGGTATTCTTTTAGAATTCCGAGAATATTACAATTTCTTCAGGATGGTTTAGATAAGGGTTTGTCCGCAAGTTCCTTGAAAGGACAAATCTCTGCTCTTTCTGTTCTTTTTCACAGAAAGATTGCTATTCTTCCTGATATTCATTGTTTTGTACAAGCTTTGGTTCGTATAAAACCTGTCATTAAGTCAATTTCTCCTCCATGGAGTTTGAATTTGGTTCTGGGAGCTCTTCAAGCTCCTCCGTTTGAACCTATGCATTCATTGGACATTAAATTGCTTTCTTGGAAAGTTTTGTTCCTTTTGGCCATCTCTTCTGCCAGAAGAGTTTCTGAATTATCTGCTCTTTCTTGTGAGTCTCCTTTTCTGATTTTTCATCAGGATAAGGCGGTGTTGCGAACTTCTTTTGAATTTTTACCTAAGGTTGTGAATTCCAACAACATTAGTAGAGAAATCGTGGTTCCTTCATTATGTCCTAATCCTAAGGAGAAATCGTTACATTCTTTGGATGTTGTTAGAGCTTTGAAATATTATGTTGAAGCTACTAAATCTTTCCGAAAGACTTCTAGTCTATTTGTCATCTTTTCTGGTTCTAGAAAAGGCCAGAAAGCTTCTGCCATTTCTTTGGCATCCTGGTTGAAATCTTTAATTCATCTTGCCTATGTTAAATCGGGTAAGACTCCGCCTCAGAGGATTACAGCTCATTCTACTAGGTCAGTTTCTACTTCCTGGGCGTTTAGGAATGAAGCTTCAGTTGATCAGATTTGCAAAGCAGCGACTTGGTCCTCTTTGCATACTTTTACTAAATTCTACCATTTTGATGTATTCTCTTCTTCTGAAGCAGTTTTTGGTAGAAAGGTACTTCAGGCAGTGGTTTCGGTTTGAATCTTCTGCTTATGCTTTTCATTAAACTTTATTTTGGGTGTGGATTATTTTCAGCAGGAATTGGCTGTCTTTATTTTATCCCTCCCTCTCTAGTGACTCTTGTGTGGAAAGATCCACATCTTGGGTATTCATTATCCCATACGTCACTAGCTCATGGACTCTTGTTAATTACATGAAAGAAAACATAATTTATGTAAGAACTTACCTGATAAATTCATTTCTTTCATATTAACAAGAGTCCATGAGGCCCACCCTTTTTTGTGGTGGTTATGATTTTTTTGTATAAAGCACAATTATTCCAATTCCTTATTTTATATGCTTCACACTTTTTTCTTATCACCCCACTTCTTGGCTATTCGTTAAACTGATTTGTGGGTGTGGTGAGGGGTGTATTTATAGGCATTTTAAGGTTTGGGAAACTTTGCCCCTCCTGGTAGGAATGTATATCCCATACGTCACTAGCTCATGGACTCTTGTTAATATGAAAGAAATGAATTTATCAGGTAAGTTCTTACATAAATTATGTTTTTTGCCGCAAAAAATTATTTGTTATTTCCGGTGTCGTTCTTGTCGCCGGAAGTTGCGTCATTTTTGACGTTTTTGCGCCAAAAGTGCCGGCGTTACCGGATGTGGCGTCATTTTTGGCGCTAAAAGCATTTAGGCGCCAAATAATGTGGGCGTCTTTTTTGGCGCTAAAAAATATGGGCGTCATTATTGTCTCCACATTATTTAAGTCTCATTGTTTATTTGCTTCTGGTTGCTAGAAGCTTGTTCACTGGCATTTTTTCCCATTCCTGAAACTGTCATTTAAGGAATTTGATCAATTTTGCTTTATATGTTGTTTTTTTCTATTACATATTGCAAGATGTCTCAGATTGACCCTGAATCAGAAGATACTTCTGGAAAATCGCTGCCTGATGTTGGATCTACCAAAGTTAAGTGGCTCCAGCATGGTCTCACAGGTTTTGGTATGCGGATCTTGTTCGGATGTGCAGTTGCCTACCTTGGCCACTTCCATTAAGGCCAGACCTTCTATCTCAAGGTCCATTTTTCCATCAGGATCTCAAATCATTAAATTTGAAGGTATGGAAATTGAACGCTTAGTGCTTAGTCATAGAGGTTTCTCTGACTCAGTGATTAATACTATGTTGCAGGCTTGTAAATCTGTTTCTAGAAAGATTTCTTTCATGTAATTAGCAAGAGACCATGAGCTAGTGACGTATGGGATATACATTCCTACCAGGAGGGGCAAAGTTTCCCAAACCTCAAAATGCCTATAAATACACCCCTCACCACACCCACAAATCAGTTTTTACAAACTTTGCCTCCTGTGGAGGTGGTGAAGTAAGTTTGTGCTAGATTCTACGTTGATATGCGCTCCGCAGCAGGTTGAAGCCCTTTTTTCCTCTCAGCGTGCAGTGAATGTCAGAGGGATGTGAAGAGAGTATTGCCTATTTGAATTCAATGATCTCCTTCTACGGGGTCTATTTCATAGCTTCTCTGTTATCGGTCGTAGAGATTCATCTCTTACCTCCCTTTTCAGATCGACGATATACTCTTATATACCATTACCTCTACTGATTCTCGTTTCAGTACTGGTTTGGCTTTCTACTACATGTAGATGAGTGTCCTGGGGTAAGTAAGTCTTATTTTTGTGACACTCTAAGCTATGGTTGGGCACTTTTATATAAAGTTCTAAATATTTGTGTTTAAACATTTATTTGCCTTGATTCAGGATGTTCAATATTCCTTATTTCAGACAGTCAGTTTCATTATTTGGGATAATGCATTTGAATAATCATTTTTTTCTTACCTTAAAATTTGACTTTTTTCCCTGTGGGCTGTTAGGCTCGCGGGGGCTGAAAATGCTTCATTTTATTGCGTCATTCTTGGCGCGGACTTTTTTGGCGCAAAAAATTATTTGTTATTTCCGGCGTCGTTCTTGTCGCCGGAAGTTGCGTCATTTTTGACGTTTTTGCGCCAAAAGTGTCGGCGTTACCGGATGTGGCGTCATTTTTGGCGCTAAAAGCATTTAGGCGCCAAATAATGTGGGCGTCTTTTTTGGCGCTAAAAAATATGGGCGTCATTATTGTCTCCACATTATTTAAGTCTCATTGTTTATTTGCTTCTGGTTGCTAGAAGCTTGTTCACTGGCATTTTTTCCCATTCCTGAAACTGTCATTTAAGGAATTTGATCAATTTTGCTTTATATGTTGTTTTTTTCTATTACATATTGCAAGATGTCCCAGATTGACCCTGAATCAGAAGATACTTCTGGAAAATCGCTGCCTGATGTTGGATCTACCAAAGTTAAGTGTATTTGCTGTAAACTTGTGGTATCTGTTCCTCCAGCTGTTGTTTGTAATGAATGTCATGACAAACTTGTTAATGCAGATATTTCCTTTAGTAATGTTACATTACCTGTTGCTGTTCCATCAACATCTAATACTCAGAGTGTTACTGTTAACATAAGAGATTTTGTTTCTAAATCCATTAAGAAGGCTATGTCTGTTATTCCTCCTTCTAGTAAACGTAAAAGGTCTTTTAAAACTTCTCATTTTTCAGATGAATTTTTAAATTTACATCATCATTCTGATTCTGATAATGTTTCCTCTGGTTCAGAGGATTTAGTTTCAGAGGTTGATGCTGATAAATCTTCATATTTATTCAAAATGGAATTTATTCGTTCTTTACTTAAAGGACCAGTCAACACATTAGATTTGCATAATCAACAAATGCAAGATAACAAGACAATGCAATAGCACTTAGTCTGAACTTCAAATGACTAGTAGTTTTTTTTATAACAAATTTCAAAGTTATGTATATTTCCACTCCCCCTGTACCATGTGATAGCAATCAGCCAATCACAAATGCATATACGTATAGTCTGTGAGTTCTTGCACATGCTCAGTAGGATCTGGTGACTCAAAAAGTGTAAATATAAAAGAATGAGCACATTTTTTTTAATGGAAATAAATTGGAAAGTTGTTTAAAATGACATGCCGTATCTGAATCATTAAAATTTAATTTAACCTGAGTGTCCCTTTAAAGAAGTCTTAATTGCATTAGAGATAGAGTAATCTGGTCCTCTTGATACTAAATCTAAACGTTTAAATAAGGTTTTTAAATCTCCTGTAGTTATTCCAGAAGTTTTTCCTGTCCCTGATGCTATTTTTGAAGTAATTTCCAGGGAATGGAATAATTTGGGTAATTCTTTCACTCCTTCTAAACGTTTTAAGCAATTATATCCTGTGCCATCTGACAGATTAGAGTTTTGGGACAAAATCCCTAAGGTTGATGGGGCTATCTCTACTCTTGCTAAACGTACTACTATTCCTATGGCAGATAGTACTTCCTTTAAGGATCCTTTAGATAGGAAAATTGAATCCTTTCTAAGAAAAGCTTACTTATGTTCAGGTAATCTTCTTAGACCTGCTATATCTTTAGCGGATGTTGCTGCAGCTTCAACTTTTTGGTTGGAAGCTTTAGCGCAACAAGTATCAGATCATAATTCTCATAGCATTGTTAATCTTCTTCAACATGCTAATAATTTTATTTGTGATGCCATCTTTGATATCATTAGGGTTGATGTCAGGTATATGTCTCTAGCTATTTTAGCTAGAAGAGCTTTATGGCTTAAAACTTGGAATGCTGATATGTCTTCTAAGTCAACTTTGCTTTCCCTTTCTTTCCAGGGTAATAAATTATTTGGTACACAGTTGGATTCTATTATTTCAACTGTTACTGGGGGGAAAGGAACTTTTTTACCACAGGATAAAAAATCTAAAGGTAAATTTAGGTCTACTAATCGTTTTCGTTCCTTTCGTCACAATAAGGAACAAAAGCCTGATCCTTCCCCTACAGGAGCAGTATCAGTTTGGAAACCATCTCCAGTCTGGAATAAATCCAAGCCTTTTAGAAAGCCAAAGCCAGCTCCCAAGTCAACATGATGGTGCGGCCCTCATTCCAGCTCAGCTGGTAGGGGGCAGATTACGATTTTTCAAAGAAATTTGGATCAATTCGATTCACAATCTTTGGATTCAGAACATTGTTTCACAAGGGTACAGAATAGGCTTTAAGATAAGGCCTCCTGCAAGAAGATTTTTTCTTTCCCGTGTCCCAGTGAAGGCTCAAGCATTTCTGAAATGTGTTTCAGATCTAGAGTTCGCTGGAGTAATTATGCCAGTTCCAGTTCTGGAACAGGGGCTGGGGTTTTACTCAAATCTTTTCATTGTACCAAAGAAGGAGAATTCCTTCAGACCAGTTCTGGATTTAAAAATATTGAATCATTATGTAAGGATACCAACATTCAAGATGGTAACTATAAGGACTATTCTGCCTTTTGTTCAGCAAGGGCATTATATGTCCACAATAGATTTACAGGATGCAAATCTGCATATTCCGATTCATCCAGATCACTATCAGTTTCTGAGATTCTCTTTCCTAGATGAGCATTACCAGTTTGTGGCTCTGCCGTTTGGCCTAGCAACAGCTCCAAGGATTTTTACAAAGGTTCTTGGTGCCCTTCTCTCTGTAATCAGAGAACAGGGTATTGTGGTATTTCCTTATTTGGACGATATCTTGGTACTTGCTCAGTCTTCACATTTAGCAGAATCTCATACGAATCGACTTGTATTGTTTCTTCGAGAACATGGTTGGAGGATCAATTTACCAAAAAGTTCATTGATTCCTCAAACAAGGGTAACCTTTTTAGGTTTCCAGATAGATTCAGTGTCCATGACTCTGTCTCTGACAGACAAGAGACGTCTAAAATTGGTTTCAGCTTGTCGAAACCTTCAGTCTCAATCATTCCCTTCGGTAGCCTTATGCATGGAAATTCTAGGTCTTATGACTGCTGCATCGGACGCAATCCCCTTTGCTCGTTTTCACATGCGACCTCTTCAGCTCTGTATGCTGAACCAGTGGTGCAGGGATAATACAAAGATATCTCAATTAATATCTTTAAAACCGATTGTTTGACAATCTCTGATGTGGTGGACAGACCACCATCGTTTAGTTCAGGGGGCTTCTTTTGTTCTTCCGACCTGGACTGTGATTTCAACAGATGCAAGTCTGACAGGTTGGGGAGCCGTTTGGGGGTCTCTGACAGCACAAGGGGTTTGGGAATCTCAGGAGGTGAGATTACCAATCAACATTTTGGAACTCCGTGCAATTTTCAGAGCTCTTCAGTCATGGCCTTTTCTAAAGAGAGAGTCGTTCATTTGTTTTCAGACGGACAATGTCACAACCGTGGCATATGTCAATCATCAAGGAGGGACTCACAGTCCTCTGGCTATGAAAGAAGTATCTCGAATACTGGTATGGGCGGAATCCAGCTCCTGTCTAATTTCTGCAGTTCATATCCCAGGTATAGACAATTGGGAAGCGGATTATCTCAGTCGCCAAACGTTACATCCGGGCGAATGGTCTCTTCACCCAGAGGTATTTCTTCAGATTGTTCAAATGTGGGGACTTCCAGAAATAGATCTGATGGCTTCTTATCTAAACAAGAAGCTTCCCAGGTATCTGTCCAGATCCAGGGATCCTCAAGCGGAGGCAGTGGATGCATTGTCACTTCCTTGGAAGTATCATCCTGCCTATATCTTTCCGCCTCTAGTTCTTCTTCCAAGAGTGATTTCCAAGATTCTAAAGGAGTGCTCGTTTGTTCTGCTGGTGGCTCCAGCATGGCCTCACAGGTTTTGGTATGCGGATCTTGTCCGGATGGCCACTTGCCAACCGTGGACTCTTCCGTTAAGACCAGACCTTCTATTGCAAGGTCCTTTTTTCCATCAGGATCTCAAATCCTTAAATTTGAAGGTATGGAGATTGAACGCTTGATTCTCAGTCATAGAGGTTTCTCTGACTCTGTGATTAATACTATGTTACAGGCTCGTAAATCTGTATCTAGGAAGATATATTATCGAGTCTGGAAGATTTACATTTCTTGGTGTTTTTCTCATCATTTTTCTTGGCATTCTTTTAGAATTCCTAGAATTTTACAGTTTCTTCAGGATGGTTTGGATAAAGGTTTGTCTGCAAGTTCATTGAAAGGACAAATCTCTGCTCTTTCTGTTCTTTTTCACAGAAAGATTGCTAGTTTTCCTGATATTCATTGTTTTGTACAAGCTTTGGTTCGTATAAAACCTGTTATTAAGTCAATTTCTCCTCCTTGGAGTTTGAATTTGGTTCTGGGGGCTCTTCAAGCTCCTCCGTTTGAACCTATGCATTCGCTGGACATTAAATTACTTTCTTGGAAAGTTTTGTTTCTTTTGGCCATCTTTTCTGCTAAAAGAGTTTCTGAATTATCTGCTCTTTCTTGTGAGTCTCCTTTTCTGATTTTTCATCAGGATAAGGCGGTGTTGCGAACTTCTTTTAAATTTTTACCTAAGGTTGTGAATTCTAACAACATTAGTAGAGAAATTGTAGTTCCTTCATTGTGTCCTAATCCTAAGAATTCTAAGGAAAAGTCGTTGCATTCTTTGGATGTAGTTAGAGCTTTGAAATATTATGTTGAAGCTACTAAGGATTTCCGAAAGACTTCTAGTCTATTTGTTATCTTTTCCGGTTCTAGGAAAGGTCAGAAGGCTTCTGCCATTTCTTTGGCATCTTGGTTAAAATCTTTGATTCATCATGCTTATGTCGAGTCGGGTAAAACTCCGCCTCAAAGGATTACAGCTCATTCTACTAGGTCAGTTTCTACTTCCTGGGCGTTTAGGAATGAAGCTTCGGTTGATCAGATTTGCAAAGCAGCCACTTGGTCTTCTTTGCATACTTTTACTAAATTCTACCATTTTGATGTGTTTTCTTCTTCTGAAGCAGTTTTTGGTAGAAAAGTACTTCAGGCAGCTGTTTCAGTTCAGATTCTTCTGCTTATAATTTTAGTTTTTTTCATTATAAGATTTAAACTTTGTTTTGGGTGTGGATTTTTTTCAGCAGAATTGGCTGTCTTTATTTTATCCCTCCCTCTCTAGTGACTCTTGCGTGGAAGATCCACATCTTGGGTAGTCATTATCCCATACGTCACTAGCTCATGGACTCTTGCTAATTACATGAAAGAAAACATAATTTATGTAAGAACTTACCTGATAAATTCATTTCTTTCATATTAGCAAGAGTCCATGAGGCCCACCCTTTTTTGTGGTGGTTATGATTTTTTTGTATAAAGCACAATTATTCCAATTCCTTATTTTTTATGCTTTCGCACTTTTTTCTTATCACCCCACTTCTTGGCTATACGTTAAACTGATTTGTGGGTGTGGTGAGGGGTGTATTTATAGGCATTTTGAGGTTTGGGAAACTTTGCCCCTCCTGGTAGGAATGTATATCCCATACGTCACTAGCTCATGGTCTCTTGCTAATATGAAAGAAATGAATTTATCAGGTAAGTTCTTACATAAATTATGTTTTATTATCGAGTTTGCAAGACTTACATTTCATGGTGTTCTTCTCATAAATTCTCTTGGCATTCTTTTAGAATTCCTAGAATTTTATAGTTTCTTCAGGATGGTTTGGATAAAGGTTTGTCTGCAAGTTCCTTGAAAGGACAAATCTCTGCTCTTTGTTTTATTCCACAGAAAAATTGCTAAACTTCCTGATATTCACTGTTTTGTACAGGCCTTGATTGTATCAAGACTGTCATTAAATCAATCTCTCCTCCTTGGAGTCTTAATTTGGTTTTCAAGGCTTTACAGGCTCCTCCATTTGAGCCTATGCATTCTTTGGACATTAAAGTACTTTCTTGGAAAGTGTTGTTCCTTTTAGCCATCTCTTCTGCTAGAAAAGTTTCTGAATTATCTGCTCTCTCTTGTGAATCTCCTTTTCTGATTTTTCATCAGGATAAGGCAGTTTTGCGGACTTCATTTAAATTCTTACCTAAGGTTGTGAATTCTAACAACATTTATATAGAAATTGTTGTCCCTTCTTTGTGTCCTAATCCTAAGAATTCTTTGGAGAGATCTTTACATTCTTTGGATGTGGTGAGAGCTCTGAAATATTATGTTGAAGCTACTAAAGATTTCAGAAAGACTTCTAGTCTATTTGTTATCTTTTCTGATTCCAGGAAAGGTCAGAAGGATTCTGCCGTTTCTTTGGCATCGTGGTTAAAGCTTTTGATTCATCAAGCTTATTTGGAGTTGGGTAAAACCCCGCCTCAGAGAATTACAGCTCATTCTACTAGATCAGTTTTCACTTCTTGAGCTTTTAAGAATGAAGCTTCAGTTGATCAGATTTGCAAAGCAGCAACTTGGTCTTCTTTGCATACATTTACTAAATTCTACCATTTTGATGTATTTGCTTCTTTGAAAACAGTTTTTGGTAGGAAAGTTCTTCAGGCAGCTGTTTCAGTTTGATTCTTCTGCTTATGATTTAAGTTTTTCCTTTTATTTTTGAGAATAAACTTATATTTGGGTTGTGGATTAATTTTTTTCAGCGAATGGCTGTTTTTATTTTGTCCCTACCTCTCTAGTGACTCTTGCGTGGAGTTCCAGATCTTGGGTATTGCTATCCCATACGTCACTAGCTCATGGACTCTTGCCAATTACATGAAAGAAAACCTAATTTATGTAAGAATTTACCTGATAAATTCATATATTTCATATTGGCAAGAGTCCATGAGGCCCACCCCCTTTTTTATGGTGGTTATGATTTTTTTTTGTATAAAACACAATTATTTCCAAATTCCTTTGTTTACTCCTTTCTTTATCACCCCACTTCTTGGCTATTCGTTAAACTGAATTGTGGGTGTGGTGAGGGGTGTGTTTATAGGCATTTTGAGGTTTGGGAAACTTTGCCCCTCCTGGTAGGATTGTATATCCCATACGTCACTAGCTCATGGACTCTTGCCAATATGAAAGAAATGAATTTATCAGGTAAGTTCTTACATAAATTATGTTTTCATTATTTAGATAGGACATGTAATTTTAATAAACTTTCCAATTTACTTTTATCATCAAATTTGCTTTTTTCTCTTGGTATTCTTAATTGAAACTAAACCTAGGCAGACTCATATGCTAATGTCTAAGCCCTGGAGGGCTGCCTCTTATCACATGCTTTTTAAATTCCTTTTCAACACAGAGACTAAAAGTACACGTGGGCCATATAGATAACACTGTGTTAATAGTTTTAACTGTATACACAATTCCTACATCGCACTAATAATCCCATAAGACCTAGCCTTTGATTAGGCGCTCCTACAGTTTCCTCTTTTTTGTATTCACAGCACAAAATAGGCTAATATGTGAAAGTTCACTTTGCCACACAAGATCAGAAAGCTCAACCCTAAATATCAGCACGCCATTAACGGCATCGGATCCAAACCGTACACCCCTGGACCACACCAACTCTATCCTACTTGAAGCCCAGATCAGCAGACTTGAAGCCAGGAGCCGGCTCATCCATTTTCACATACTGCAGAGTTCACTATAGGTTGCTAATCTCTGGAAAGTGGATTCTAACTTATTTATCATGATGTGATTAGTTACCTACAAAATTGCTTTCAGGGGAAACTGCCCACATACATCTGGGAGCCTTCGCTTGTTTTATGATTTCTAAGCCTACATACCACTCTATGAAGGTGTATAAGTAATAAAGCCTCTGATATTGGTTGTCTAATCCTAAAAATGTCTCCAAAAAAGGGCAGTAAACCCAATAAAGGTGCTAGACAGTCAAAAGCCCCCTCTCATACAGGCAATAGTTTTTTTTTCTCAAGGCTTTAGAAACAAAGGCCACCAGTCCTGCTGGCACTTATATTCCAGAACATACATCATGTCAAAGCTCATCTGAATCTGACTGTGACCAATCGCCTGAGAACATCACTATTCCTACAACCTTATTCAACACTATCCCTTAAAAAAAAAAAAGACTTTTCCTCATTAGTAGCTCAAGTCAAACAGTGCATTAAAGATGAGATCTCTGATCTCAAAAAAGACATTTCAGAAATAGGGCACAGAGTTGAAACCCTTGAAAACACCCAGGACACCCACGCTGAAGCTATTGCTAATACTATCCAGCAACAAGGGGCAAACATCTCTGACCTTGAGAATAAACTGGATGATGCTGAAAACCGCAGCAGGCGGCATAACATTAGATTGAGAGGTATCCCAGAGACTATCCCCCCTACAGACCTAGTTCAATACCTACAAGATTTCTTCAGCACCCTGAAAAGGAAAGAAATGCCATTGAAAACAGACATTGATAGTGCTCACAGAGCGTTAAGACCCAAGCCTCCAATTGACCAACCACCACGGGATGTCATTGTATGCATCACTAACTACCAAGTAAAGGAAGAGCTGATGAAATTGGCTCGGGAACAGCAACCCATCAGATATGAAAACTCAGAGATAAAAGTGTTTGCAGATTTATCCCAAAGGACACTTTCGAAACGTAAGGACTTTAAACCACTTACTACGCATCTGAGAAAAATGAATATTCCATACAGGTGGGGATTCCCTTTTCATCTGATCATACTCTGGAAAAGCAGATGATTCAGCTGCTCATCCATCAAAGATATCCCATCCATCTATAAAGAACTGGATATTCCAATTCCTCAATTTGGGGAAACAACACCTCATCAGGATAACCAGCCTAGATCAAGAGGATTCTCACCGCTACCACAGAGAAAGGAATGGAGTCAAATCAGTCAAAAGAAAGCACAAAAGCAACTACCTACTCTGCCCCTTGTATCAGGAGAAAAAGGATGATAACTGACTGCACCCATAGTCTTCACCACTCAATTTTTCTCCCAATCTGGTATAGTTCCCTAATGGAATGGGTCAAATCACCAACCCTAGATGAAGCTAGACTTGTTTTCTTCTCTAACACCAATGTGGTATTTATCTTTAAATTTTGATACTGGTGACACATTGAATATGAATCCTTGGGTATCTTTAACATGAGGTCTTGACTGTTGAATGTAGAATGTTGATTGTTCGGGTGCTTGATTGTAGATTGCTAATTGTTAAATGTTACCTGTTTGTAGCTGTTTTATTGTTCTCACTCAGTTGGGAGTCTTTTTCCTATAGATCAGGAAACTGTTCTCCAACTGTTTATTAAGAAATGTATCTTTCATAAGTTTTTCTTTCTTCTTTTTTCAGTACTTTTACTTTTTCTATCTCGCTCACTGTCGAATGTACTCATACCATAATCATACTGTATGTGTTACACTATCAAGTATTTCTACACTCCTAAACCCAACTTGCATTCATGACTAACACCACAGAACCTTATTATTTTCACGCAAAAGGACTAAACTGTCCTAACAAACGGAGACTAGCCATATCTGCACAAAAGAGGAGGGCATATATTAATGCTGCAAGAAACCCATTTTAAATCAAAAAATATTCCCAAATACTTCTTCCAACACTATCCGCAACATTTTCACAGCACAAATCCAAATAAAAAAGTAATGGAGTTAGCATCTTAATTCACAAGTCTATACCCTTCACCAAAACACAAATTATCCCAGATAAGGAAGGAAGGCCTAAAAAGGCCTCCTATACGGTAAGCCAGTAACACTTGTAAATGTATATGCACCCAACTCACATCAGGATAAATGTATAACCTCACTAACAGACTTGCTCATTAAAGAAACCAGGGGTTCCTTGATAGTTTCGGGAGATTTCAATTTCCCATTAGATCCCAAAATAGATTGTTCAAACCCAGGTACAAGAATTAAAACTCCTAACCTTAATAAAATTTGGCAAAATTTCAAACTTTTAGGTCTTCACGATGTCTGGAGATATTTCAACCCCCAAAAAGCAGATTTCACCTTTTTCCTCATACTCAAACCGAAACTACTCCAGGTTAGACTACATCTTTGTAGATCACTTGATCCTTTCTCATTCTAAACATTCACATATAATGCACACGTCCTGGTCAGATCACTCTCTAGTGGCCTGCACCTTAAAGTGGCCCACAGCCCCTCTCAGAGCCTACCAGTGGAGATTAGATGAATCTATGCTCCTAGATCCAGTTCAGGTAAAACTCTTCTCAAAATATATAAAATCCTTCTTCTCCTTTAATAATACCCCGGATGTTGACCCGGTCATTCTGTGGGAGGCCCATAAAAGCACCATTAAAGGGGAGTTCATTAAAGCCAAAGCGCAAATTAAGAGGAAAAATAGAGAAGAAATAGAAACTCTAGCTAAAGACATCGCCGAACTAGACTATGCACACAAAGCTAACCCCTCTGACAACGCGATACTAGAGCATCTTAAAATAAAAAGAGAAAAAATTAACTCTGTCCTGCAGATCAAATCACAAAGAACACTGCTTGTTCTGCAACAAAATTTTTACAGAGAGGGAAATAAACCCGGGAAACTATTAGCCAGAGCCCTTAAGAAACAGCAGCAGAAAACATATATCCACTCCATTAAGACCTCGCAGGGTAAACACCTAGAAGACTCTAAATCCATAGCGAATGAGTTCAAGGTTTTCTATCACAACCTGTACAATCTCTTCCCGGATAGGAGCACCCAAACTCACCTTCAATCTTGTAGCCATTATTTAGACAAAATACCCATCCCGCATTTAACCTCAGAACAATGTAAATCTCTGGACAAACCTATCCAATCCTCTGAAATTAAAGACGCAATAAAATCCCTCAAAAATAACAAAGCCCCAGGCCCGGACGGCTTTTCAGGTCTCTACTATAAAACCTTTGCCAAACTTCTAGTACCCCATTTAACAACTCTCTTCAATTCTATCCAAGAATCCCTTCCATTCCCTGTCAATATGTTGCAAGCCTATATCTCTGTCATAGCTAAACCAGGCAAGCCACCAGATTCCCCGGCCAACTTCAGACCAATTTCATTGCTCAATGTTGATCTAAAACTTTATGCCAAAATCCTAGCTACCCGTCTTAACCAGATACTACCGATGATAATACACGAAGACCAGGTTGGCTTTGTACGCCATAGGGAGGCCAAGGACAACGCGGTAAAAGTCCTCAATCTTTTAGAATACATCACACCAAACAAAACTCCAACTATCTTTTTATCCACTGACGCCGAAAAGGCATTTCACAGACTGGACTGGACGTATCTGCATGAGACCCTATGACGCTTTCACTTCCCAGACTTCTTTATCCAAAAAATCCTAGCTTTATGCACTACCCCCTCAGCACAGATTAAAATCAACGGCACTCTTTCAGACCCCTTCGAAATCAGGAATGGATCTAGGCAGGGGTGCCCCCTGTCCCCACTCCTCTTCATTCTATCCCTAAAACCATTAGCTATCAAAAAAAGAATGAATAATCAAATCCAAGGAATCAACATTGATAACCAGACACATAAATTAGCCATATTTGCAGACGACATACTCCTGACACTCACGGACCCATTAACTTCACTTAACTTGGCCATCTCTCAACTAACTCACTTTGGGACTGTATTGAACTTTTCAGTAAATATGTCAAAATCAGAATACTTACCTATAAATCTTCCTGAATGCTTTCTGGAAAATCTAAAACTAACCTGCCCCCTCAAACAGCAAACAAAATATCTAAAAATATCTAGGCATCCACATCACCCAAAATATGGCAGATTTACGCAAACACAACTATGGCAACTTAATCTCAGAATTTCAGACCCTCACTTCCACCTGGCTTCCCAAAAATATTTCTTGGTTGGGCAGAATTCATGCAATGAAAATGATTCTGTTACCAAAAGCCCTTTATATTGTCCATACAGTTCCGGTCCCAGGTACCCAAAAGGACCTTATCACCCTGCAAAAAATAATAAATGACTATATTTGGAGGCGTAGACCTCCACGAATTAATAAAAACACACTTTTTAAACATCCAACGGAGGGAGGATTGGGGTTACCCCATCTCCACTCCTATAAACTTGCTATTTCCCTGCAAAGAATTTCTGATTGGTGCAAATTCAAGGGACCAGATACCAAGAGGTGGATACAAATTGAAAATGCAATGACTCCCAGACATAATCTAAACAACATTTGATGGAACCCCGCATTCATTAATAAATATATTATATCCACTTCATCCATCACCAATGAAACCTGGTCAGATTGAAGACTGATTTGTCGGTTGGGAAAGTGAGGGTGTAATGCACACCAGTGTGTATTACTACCCATAGGGGGCGCCTCCTAAGGCGTATCAAACAAACAAATGCTAAAGCAATATCGAAAACCTAAATAGTTACTAGTAGAATATACAAATATGCTTATACATAAATAATAAGATGTACCAACATAAAGTCCAAGTGGGTAATATTGATACAGTCCCAATAGAAAAATGGATCCAAGACAAGGTAGGCAGCTCTCAGTCTTAGGATGGTCTTCCTGGTAGATGGGTAACTGAAACAAGATAAAACACAGAGGCGCCAAACATGGCCTAGTACAGCCAGATAACAGATACTAAAATCCACAAGATAGCGATTGAATACTCACAAAGGAGGTGCACCCATTGGTGCTTATGAAGCAGACTGGAGCCTCTCAGTGGTCCAGCTCACTGGTATACTTCATGAGTCAGATTGTGGTCCTTGATGGTAGTGATTAACAGGTTCCTGAATGAACACAAAAAATGCAAACCATAGCCCAGTAACGTTTAGACAAGCGAGTGGTAGATTGAGCAATCTTACTTACAAGATTCAAAGCACCAGCAGGTGCATAAACTGCAGACTGGAACCAAACAGTCGCCCAGTAGACTGATCCCTCCAGATGAAAACAAGATACCTCTCAGGTGCCAGAGAGTTAGCAGCATACAAATGATAAAAAAGGGTGTCCAAAAAGCAAGTGTATTTCTGTAAAAATCTTTATTAAAAAGCGACGCGTTTCTCAGCTAAAACAAGCTGTTTCCTCAGGCTAAAACATTATTAAAACACATTCAGATAACACTTGCTTTATACAAACCTAAACCTATTGATTAACCAATCGGATTGTTCAAACCTTAATGGTCATTAAGTGTTAGCACCTGTCTGCTGCAGGGTTGGTATGGCAACCTGGAGCTCTGACATAATTCAGTGCAAATACCAAAACCTCAGCAGACCATACTAAAAACTAAAGACATCATCTGAGTACATATAATTGTGATAAGATCATCATTGTGGATTGGTGATGATAAACATAAATATAACATTGTTAAAAACAAGGCTCTCATTTCCTATGGCATTCTATATTTTTTAAAAAGTATGCTTGAACCAACTGATGATATAATGATATGTTTCCCAAACATCGTGCTTTATACATTTATATACAGCCTACAATGTCAGCCTTACCATATTCTGATAAAATGTAAACACAATGAACAACTTAGTCATACGGTCAGAGCAGGAGATAACAATAGATATCAAATTATTTATACAGACCCAAATCTTCCTGATGTCGACTGCACAATAGCTAAGTTTGTTTGCTGAGACCTATATATATTACCCCCACTAAGTATGAGGCTATTTTATGTGCGATCCTCATAGATCAGTCTGTTTTGTCACTGTTTCAGTGAATGTTCGTTATTTTTCCTGGTTTTACTGCTGTGAACAGTATTGACTCGACATATGAGTGTCAACTAATTGTATAGAATAGAATCTAGCACCAATCACAACATTAGTATGTGCAGATGGGTGTGGACTAAAACCGGAACATGAGAACTTAAACCAATAGTTGTGAAGATGTTTGTGGATGGGGTGGGCTAGCCTCACAGCGTCAGCACAACATGTGCTGAGCGCACAGCCTCAATCTTGCGTGTGATGAGGTCAGCCCACACTCCCACCGTAACCGTCAGCTCCAATCACCTTAGAATATCCTAACTACTTTACAGGGGCCACTATATCCAATGTGCGCCTGAGACGCCTGTACTCTCAAACAGAGCGCTAGCTGCAGCTCTATAACACAAACTAATAACTGTGATAAGCATCTTGTAAGTGCTCAATTCAGAGCGATATATAAAATGTGATTGTGTGAAAAAATTGATACTTGGTGATCATATATTGATGATTCAATATCATATTGTGTGAATCATGATGCAATAAAAGTTTAGAGTGAATAATGTGAGATAATGTGAAATACGGTGTGATAATGTGGTGATGGAAATAAAGTGATGTGCAGTTGTGCTGTGGCGATCTACCAACGTGGTGGTAGAGGGTGATATGTGAGGTGAGTATAGGTGTTAAACTAAATGACATGTGTAGTTAGACCTGATGCATGTTGTAAATACATGTGTTAGTGATGACATATGATGTGCTGTAAGTGGTGTGTGAATGGTAATGATTGCTACTTAGGAAGAATATTAAGTGCTGTGCTCAAGTATAAAAAAATGGCCCAATATGACACGGCGATTTTGGTAGTGATAATCTTTATGTGATATGCAATTGACTTGATATATATAATATAATATGGTATAGGAGATGTAGTTAGAAATGGAAGAACTCTCTCTAACCAAAAAAGTGAAAGTAAAAATATATAAGTAGAAAGACTCTCTCTCACCAGAGCAGAGCCCTGCTGACGCATGGTTTGGGAAAGCAGACTTACCGTGCCAATCTCCCGCAACTAGAAGACTGTATCCTCACACTAGTGAGATGACTAGTGTTCCAATCTATCACTAGTTAGCTTAAATAACACTACCTATTATCACAAATATTGTTTGAATATACATTTGGACCAATAAGGCCATGGGTTAAGTAATACAATTTTTGTATCTGAACCCCATAACCCTAGTCCGGTAGGCAGGGCTCTGCTCTGGTGAGAGAGAGTCTTTCTACTTATATATTTTTACTTTCACTTTTTTGGTTAGAGAGAGTTCTTCCATTTCTAACTACATCTCCTATACCATATTATATTATATATATCAAGTCAATTGCATATCACATAAAGATTATCACTACCAAAATCGCCGTGTCATATTGGGCCATTTTTTTATACTTGAGCACAGCACTTAATATTCTTCCTAAGTAGCAATCATTACCATTCACACACCACTTACAGCACATCATATGTCATCACTAACACATGTATTTACAACATGCATCAGGTCTAACTACACATGTCATTTAGTTTAACACCTATACTCACCTCACATATCACCCTCTACCACCACGTTGGTAGATCGCCACAGCACAACTGCACATCACTTTATTTCCATCACCACATTATCACACCGTATTTCACATTATCTCACATTATTCACTCTAAACTTTTATTGCATCATGATTCACACAATATGATATTGAATCATCAATATATGATCACCAAGTATCAATTTTTTCACACAATCACATTTTATATATCGCTCTGAATTGAGCACTTACAAGATGCTTATCACAGTTATTAGTTTGTGTTATAGAGCTGCAGCTAGCGCTCTGTTTGAGAGTACAGGCGTCTCAGGCGCACATTGGATATAGTGGCCCCTGTAAAGTAGTTAGGATATTCTAAGGTGATTGGAGCTGACGGTTACGGTGGGAGTGTGGGCTGACCTCATCACACGCAAGATTGAGGCTGTGCGCTCAGCACATGTTGTGCTGACGCTGTGAGGCTAGCCCACCCCATCCACAAACATCTTCACAACTATTGGTTTAAGTTCTCATGTTCCGGTTTTAGTCCACACCCATCTGCACATACTAATGTTGTGATTGGTGCTAGATTCTATTCTATACAATTAGTTGGCACTCATATGTCGAGTCAATACTGTTCACAGCAGTAAAACGAGGAAAAATAACGAACATTCACTGAAACAGTGACAAAACAGACTGATCTATGAGGATCGCACATAAAATAGCCTCATACTTAGTGGGGGTAATATATATAGGTCTCAGCAAACAAACTTAGCTATTGTGCAGTCGACATCAGGAAGATTTGGGTCTGTATAAATAATTTGATATCTATTGTTATCTCCTGCTCTGACCGTATGACTAAGTTGTTCATTGTGTTTACATTTTATCAGAATATGGTAAGGCTGACATTGTAGGCTGTATATAAATGTATAAAGCACGATGTTTGGGAAACATATCATTATATCATCAGTTGGTTCAAGCATACTTTTTAAAAAATATAGAATGCCATAGGAAATGAGAGCCTTGTTTTTAACAATGTTATATTTATGTTTATCATCACCAATCCACAATGATGATCTTATCACAATTATATGTACTCAGATGATGTCTTTAGTTTTTAGTATGGTCTGCTGAGGTTTTGGTATTTGCACTGAATTATGTCAGAGCTCCAGGTTGCCATACCAACCCTGCAGCAGACAGGTGCTAACACTTAATGACCATTAAGGTTTGAACAATCCGATTGGTTAATCAATAGGTTTAGGTTTGTATAAAGCAAGTGTTATCTGAATGTGTTTTAATAATGTTTTAGCCTGAGGAAACAGCTTGTTTTAGCTGAGAAACGCGTCGCTTTTTAATAAAGATTTTTACAGAAATACACTTGCTTTTTGGACACCCTTTTTTATCATTTGTATGCTGCTAACTCTCTGGCACCTGAGAGGTATCTTGTTTTCATCTGGAGGGATCAGTCTACTGGGCGACTGTTTGGTTCCAGTCTGCAGTTTATGCACCTGCTGGTGCTTTGAATCTTGTAAGTAAGATTGCTCAATCTACCACTCGCTTGTCTAAACGTTACTGGGCTATGGTTTGCATTTTTTGTGTTCATTCAGGAACCTGTTAATCACTACCATCAAGGACCACAATCTGACTCATGAAGTATACCAGTGAGCTGGACCACTGAGATGCTCCAGTCTGCTTCATAAGCACCAATGGGTGCACCTCCTTTGTGAGTATTCAATCGCTATCTTGTGGATTTTAGTATCTGTTATCTGGCTGTACTAGGCCATGTTTGGCGCCTCTGTGTTTTATCTTGTTTCAGTTACCCATCTACCAGGAAGACCATCCTAAGACTGAGAGCTGCCTACCTTGTCTTGGATCCATTTTTCTATTGGGACTGTATCAATATTACCCACTTGGACTTTATGTTGGTACATCTTATTATTTATGTATAAGCATATTTGTATATTCTACTAGTAACTATTTAGGTTTTCGATATTGCTTTAGCATTTGTTTGTTTGATACGCCTTAGGAGGCGCCCCCTATGGGTAGTAATACACACTGGTGTGCATTACACCCTCACTTTCCCATTTTCTATTATCTAGGTCATCAATAGGGGTGCTGTACTCCATTCCAGTGAATAGCTGTTCAGCTATAGGTCCAGTGTTAGTTCATTATTCTTCTGTTTACCAGCTTAATATAAGAACAGGTCAATTTTTTATCTATTGTACATCAACCTATATTATATTTCACTATAGGTTGTATATTGACATTATTATTAACCCATACACCCTTTATACATTGACTTAATTAGCCAGTTGCAATAAGCACTACTGTTGGTTAACCCAATTTAAAATGCTGTCAACTTCTGAAAGAGCTAACAAGAGGGCATGCATTGAACAGGCAGGCCCTATAGGGTCCAACCCACCACTGTCCTTACAGGCCTCTTTTAACAAACTAGAGGCACTGCTCAAAACAGAACACAGACACTGGTGGGACCTTGATACACTTAAAAAATATAAGAACAAAAATCAGATCCCTAGGGGACTTAGGATGTTCAAGAATTGCTCCTTCAAAAACAATGAAGGTGTCCTGAAAGAGTGGGAGAGTGCCCTTAACACCTGCTCTATGACCCTTATGGAGATTCTGATCAAACACAGACAGGTGTTGGTAGACGAAGTAGGCCTAGAAATTTATAATCTTCAAAAAGAAATAGATACACACAAATCATCACCTCAATTCGAAAATCTTAGAAAGAACACATATGATAAAGCTGATGAATACCAACAGCAAATCATCAACAATAAAAATAAGAAAATGGAGAGAGATGATGATGATTACTCCAAGGGCTTAGTCTACACATATAACCGTGTCAATAGGACCTTAAGACACAACGGCCAGAACAGACACTCCCATAATCAAGAGTATTATAATGAAGAAAAAAACAATAGGAGTGAAAAACAGATTGGAGTTAGGAGACCCCCTGGCCCTCCCTACAGGGATACTAATTCCCCATGGACCAACACTAATTTCACCCCGAATACATATAACCCTAATATGTCATATCATAAAACTTCTACACCGAGTTACCAATCACACAACAATTATGTGAACCCAAGGGGACACAATCAAAACCAACACTATCATAAGAATAGGGAACACCCTTCCACCTCTAATATGTATCCACCCACTTTTAACACTTACCAACAACATAATGAGGGAGCTTCTAATAGCCCAGGACCTAACCACCACAATACTTACAAGCAACAATCACATCGTAATACGATGGGATGTAATGATACTGACCAAAGATCACAGGAACACAGTATTGCACATCCCAACAGATATCAAGTCTTACACACCTTGGAGAATACAAATGGTGCAAATGGGAGTACTAACACCCCACAAATATCTTCTCCTTTTTTAGGGCCAGGTCACCCACATCAGGACCCTCCAGTATGGCAAGGCCATGGGGGCCCGTCCTTGCCCCAAAGACAAAAAAGACCATTCGGAAACGAGGATCTAGAGGTAAATCCATCACCCGCAAAAAGGAAAAACTAGACAAATACAAGAAGGGTATCTTTAACCTCTCATCCTATTCACTGTCGGATGATGAGATTAGAGTTTTGGGGAGGGGCTTATCTTTTAGCCCATCTAACCAATTCAGCATGTATGAAATGTTTGTAGACATCAACAGTTATGTAAGAAAACTTTCATTACAGAAATACTTTGCTGAAAAAAAGCTCAAAGATGATTCTATGAGACCTATCACCACAGATCTAATGGATGCTCATCTTAGTGATGGTTGCCTGGTATACGAACCCAGCATGCTCATAGAAGATCTATATGATGGATACATTCATACCAATTTGAGGCCCAAATCCTCCTTTGTTCCTCCCAAGAGCAGTGGAAACCACATAGAGATATTTACCAACTTAGTGTTGGAAGATCTAGAAAAACTGGCCAAAAAGCAGAAAAAATTAAGATATAAAAACAATCTTAATTATAAAGAACAGAAAGCTTTGAACAGACTCATTAAAAGATCTGACCTTGTCATTAGACAGGCGGATAAGGGCGGGGCAATAGTCCTGCAGGACATGCAGGACTATCTGACTGAAGCTGACCGTATCCTTAATGACAAGGAGTATTATGAGGTGCTATGTGGGGATCCGACATCCAAGTATTATGACCTACTTCAGGGAATTTTACAAAAAGGCTTAGACATGGGTATTATTACCAAACTGGAAAGAGACTTTTGTCTCCCCAAATACCCTTGCACGGCCTTTTACTACCATCTGCCCAAGGTACATAAGGACCCCCTGAAACCACAAGGGAGACCTATCATTGCTGGGATAGGAAGTCTTACAGATTCCCTATCAGCATATATTGACCAGTTTTTACAAAAATTTGTTGTAACCCTACCCTCCCATATAAGGGACTCGTCTGACTTACTGATGAAGTTAAAAAACTTTACCTTTGATGATCAATGCTGGTGGATTACATGTGATGTTGGAGCTTTATACTCCAACATTCAACATGAATTAGGCATTAGAGCTGTGCGATCCTATCTGGAAGAGGATCAATACATGCCTGGTGAACAAGTAGATTTTTTGATCACACTGATTAGTTTCATATTGAAACATAATTATTTTCTTTACCAGAGCAAATATTACCTTCAAGTGAAGGGGACGGCCATGGGCACCCGGTTCGCTCCAAGTTTTGCTAACCTTTTTATGGGTAGTTTTGAACATCTGTATATCTACAATTCACAGTTTGGAGCGAACCTGGTGTTCTATGGCCGATATATTGATGATCTCCTGTTCATCTTTAAAGGCACTGAGGATAATATCCGCAATTTTGTCACACATCTGAACAATAATAACTTTGGGATCTCTTTTACATATAACATCCAAAAGGAACAAATTGAATTTCTCGATTTAGTACTTGGTAGATCTCCAAATGGACAAATATCATCAAAAACCTTTTTCAAGAAAGTGGACTGTAACAGTTTTCTCCACTTTGAGAGCAACCATTATCATCAATGGAAAATGAATGTGCCTTACGGGCAATTTAAACGTATCAGGAGGAATTGTTCATCTATTGATGATTATGATACACAAGCCAGAATCATTGGCGAGAGATTTCTTGAAAAAGGCTATCCTCCAGACCTGATATCCAGGGAGATGGATAGGGTTAGGAAAGAAGATAGGTCGAGTTATTTCACTAATAAAGTTAAAAACCAAACTGCCTTTAAGGATACTAACCCCCCTCTCTTCATTACCAGATATAACTCTCACCATCTTGAAGTTAACAAAATACTCAAGAAACACTGGTCTATCCTTACCAATGATCCTTCCCTCAAGCTCATTTTGGGTGATAAACCCAAGGTAGTGTATAGGAGAGCCCCGACTTTAAAAACAGCTCTAGCCCCGAGTAAAATTGTCAGGGACAAATCCACCAACAATAAGTTATTCCCAGGTATTCCATGGGACACTAATAAACAGAAGCATATGGTCTCCAAATGTTTTAGAAAACGTTGTGGAATGTGCTCTTTCATATCACACAGAGTCTCATCGTTTACATCTTTTGTTACAGGAGAATCATTTGTGATCCAGAATCGTATGACATGTGAAACATCTTTTGTAATATATTTGCTTAGCTGCAAATGTGGGGTACAATACGTAGGTCGCACCTGCCGTAGGGTCAAAAAAAGATGGGGTGAACACTCCTACAATATAAAAAAATTATCTAAATCGCACAGTGTCTCAAGACACTGTCTGAATCTCCACAAGACACACAAAGACCCTATGAGGATCACACCCATAGAGATGATATCTAGATCTAATAAGGATGCCTTAATAACTCTTAGGAGAAGAGAATCCTTTTGGATCAAAAAATTAGTCACACTACAGCCGTATGGCTTAAACGAAAATTTAGACATGGCTTCTTTTTGATCCGACTTACATCAGAACACTCACCTCAAGAACATAACTAACAAGATTTTGCGACTGAGAATGAATAGGGAATATTCCTTTTTCCGTTTTATCACTAGGGAATAGATTTGCCTCTGCCTAACTCCAATTGGCACAAGAAGAGCACCCCTCTTTTGTATTCCTATCAGTTTTTTATTCCTTCCAGCTTTTTCTTTAGGGTGATTGACACTACTATGGACCATATAAGGTCCCATATTAACTATGCTCCAATAATGGATAGTTAATCCAGGCACTATTTTCCTGGGTTGTGTAATTCTTTATATTTAACTTTCAAGACAGTGCTGACGCATGGTTTGGGAAAGCAGACTTACTGTGCCAATCTCCCGCAACTAGAAGACTGTATCCTCACACTAGTGAGATGACTAGTGTTCCAATCTATCACTAGTTAGCTTAAATAACACTACCTATTATCACAAATATTGTTTGAATATACATTTGGACCAATAAGGCCATGGGTTAAGTAATACAATTTTTGTATCTGAACCCCATAACCCTAGTCCGGTAGGCAGGGCTCTGCTCTGGTGAGAGAGAGTCTTTCTACTTATATATTTTTACTTTCACTTTTTTGGTTAGAGAGAGTTCTTCCATTTCTAACTACATCTCCTATACCATATTATATTATATATATCAAGTCAATTGCATATCACATAAAGATTATCACTACCAAAATCGCCGTGTCATATTGGGCCATTTTTTTATACTTGAGCACAGCACTTAATATTCTTCCTAAGTAGCAATCATTACCATTCACACACCACTTACAGCACATCATATGTCATCACTAACACATGTATTTACAACATGCATCAGGTCTAACTACACATGTCATTTAGTTTAACACCTATACTCACCTCACATATCACCCTCTACCACCACGTTGGTAGATCGCCACAGCACAACTGCACATCACTTTATTTCCATCACCACATTATCACACCGTATTTCACATTATCTCACATTATTCACTCTAAACTTTTATTGCATCATGATTCACACAATATGATATTGAATCATCAATATATGATCACCAAGTATCAATTTTTTCACACAATCACATTTTATATATCGCTCTGAATTGAGCACTTACAAGATGCTTATCACAGTTATTAGTTTGTGTTATAGAGCTGCAGCTAGCGCTCTGTTTGAGAGTACAGGCGTCTCAGGCGCACATTGGATATAGTGGCCCCTGTAAAGTAGTTAGGATATTCTAAGGTGATTGGAGCTGACGGTTACGGTGGGAGTGTGGGCTGACCTCATCACACGCAAGATTGAGGCTGTGCGCTCAGCACATGTTGTGCTGACGCTGTGAGGCTAGCCCACCCCATCCACAAACATCTTCACAACTATTGGTTTAAGTTCTCATGTTCCGGTTTTAGTCCACACCCATCTGCACATACTAATGTTGTGATTGGTGCTAGATTCTATTCTATACAATTAGTTGACACTCATATGTCGAGTCAATACTGTTCACAGCAGTAAAACCAGGAAAAATAACGAACATTCACTGAAACAGTGACAAAACAGACTGATCTATGAGGATCGCACATAAAATAGCCTCATACTTAGTGGGGGTAATATATATAGGTCTCAGCAAACAAACTTAGCTATTGTGCAGTCGACATCAGGAAGATTTGGGTCTGTATAAATAATTTGATATCTATTGTTATCTCCTGCTCTGACCGTATGACTAAGTTGTTCATTGTGTTTACATTTTATCAGAATATGGTAAGGCTGACATTGTAGGCTGTATATAAATGTATAAAGCACGATGTTTGGGAAACATATCATTATATCATCAGTTGGTTCAAGCATACTTTTTAAAAAATATAGAATGCCATAGGAAATGAGAGCCTTGTTTTTAACAATGTTATATTTATGTTTATCATCACCAATCCACAATGATGATCTTATCACAATTATATGTACTCAGATGATGTCTTTAGTTTTTAGTATGGTCTGCTGAGGTTTTGGTATTTGCACTGAATTATGTCAGAGCTCCAGGTTGCCATACCAACCCTGCAGCAGACAGGTGCTAACACTTAATGACCATTAAGGTTTGAACAATCCGATTGGTTAATCAATAGGTTTAGGTTTGTATAAAGCAAGTGTTATCTGAATGTGTTTTAATAATGTTTTAGCCTGAGGAAACAGCTTGTTTTAGCTGAGAAACGCGTCGCTTTTTAATAAAGATTTTTACAGAAATACACTTGCTTTTTGGACACCCTTTTTTATCATTTGTATGCTGCTAACTCTCTGGCACCTGAGAGGTATCTTGTTTTCATCTGGAGGGATCAGTCTACTGGGCGACTGTTTGGTTCCAGTCTGCAGTTTATGCACCTGCTGGTGCTTTGAATCTTGTAAGTAAGATTGCTCAATCTACCACTCGCTTGTCTAAACGTTACTGGGCTATGGTTTGCATTTTTTGTGTTCATTCAGGAACCTGTTAATCACTACCATCAAGGACCACAATCTGACTCATGAAGTATACCAGTGAGCTGGACCACTGAGAGGCTCCAGTCTGCTTCATAAGCACCAATGGGTGCACCTCCTTTGTGAGTATTCAATCGCTATCTTGTGGATTTTAGTATCTGTTATCTGGCTGTACTAGGCCATGTTTGGCGCCTCTGTGTTTTATCTTGATTTGTCGGTTGCCCAACAAGATATCTTCTAGGTACTCTTCGCTCACAACCCTTATAAATAACCCAGAATTCCAACCAGGATTGTGTCAAGATTATGCTTACATTCTAGATTCCTTACTGTCCCTCCCTATATTCTCACTGATAAATAATACGAATAATATTAAAAACAAAAGCCAACTTGATTCCTTAAACCACCCATTCTTGTCGTCTTGGTTTCGTATCCACCAAATGAGGCATTACATACTCACACATAAGTTTAAAAAAGATCTCACACGCTCCCTTACGACCTTTGAACAACTATGCTTAGTTAAAGAACCCACAAGGGGAGTAATCTCCAAGCTTTATAAACTCACGTTATCAAACACTTTCCCTTCCTACAGCCACAAGCATACAGGAACAGCCTCTAGCCAGTGATCTTTCCCCGCACTTAGACTTCGATCTGAGTGATTTGGAACCTTATCAGGCTAATCTGCAATGGTCTTGCATTCTCTGTTTGTCTCGACTTGAGCGGCAACAAAGGAGAGGTGTGGGTTAATTACAAGGACCCGGTCATTTCCCCATTACTGGAGACCCTCTAACTGAGCTCTCACTAAGGGGAAAAATTGGACACATTTCTTTTATATTAGACTATTTTTATTGTTTGCTCTGCAATTAGAATATTTTAGGCATTGAGTAAGTTGCCCCGTCACTCCAACTGGCAAAGAGAACCTGCTGTTATTACCTCATGACTCCCTCTTTCTTTACTTACTTCAGTGACGGGAGTTTGTAGCTCATGTAAAATACATTAAGGAATATGATAGAATGTTTATGCATAATACTATTTTAAAACTCCTCATTATTTAGTCTGTTGAGTATTTATCATTCCCCAATCCACTTTCTCAGCTCAGGGGTCTAGAGCTAAGAGCAAGTTATACCTGACTTTTAGACTGTATGTCCAATATTGTTTGCTTTATACAAAATATGACCTCTTAGTTTAGTTTTCAAGTGACACTCCCTTTTTTCATGATCCAACTCTACATGGGCTTCTCAATTTGAAGCTTATTTATGCTGCGTGCAACCTATTTCATATGATATGGGTGCAGCTTGTACATAGAAATAAGCATAACACAGGGCCTCTAGTATATAGGTACAGTTTGTGTATAGTACCAAGCTTAATGTTGGGCCTCTAGTGTATAGAGGCAGCTTGTGTATAGTAACACGTCTCATACAATGCCCTCCAGTATATGGGCACAGCTTGTGTATAGTAATAAATATTATACAGTGCCTTTTAGTATACAGGTGCAGCTTGTGTATAGTAACAGATTTAGTACAGGGCCCGTTAGTATATAAGTACAGCTTGTATATAGTTATAAGTCTAATTCAGTACCTCTAGTACATAGGTACAGCTTATGTATGGTAACAAGTTTAATACAGGGCCTCCAGTATATAGGTATAACTTGTGTTTCATAACCAGTATAATACTGTGCCCTCTAGTTCAAGGGTACAGCATGACTTTAGTGACAAGTCTAATACAATGCCTCTAATATATTCATACAACTTGGGTTTTATAACAAGTCTCATATAGTGCCCCCTAGTATATGGTTACAACTTGGATATAGTGACAAGTCTAATGCAGTGCCTCTAGTAAACAGGTACAGTTTATATATGTATATAGAAGTATAGCTTGGATATCATATTAAGTATAATACAGTGCCTTTAGTAAATGGGTACAGCGTGTGTATAGTAACCAGTTTAATAAAGGGCCTCTAGTATATAGGTGCAGCTTGTGTATAGTAATGTCTCATACAGTGCCCTCTAGTATAAAGATACAGTTTGAGTATAGTAACAAGTCTAACAGTGCCTCTAGTATATAGATACAGCTTGTGTATAGTAACAATCCTCATACGATACTTCTAGTATTTAGGTACAGCTTGTGTATGCCTAATTCAAACCATTATCACTAGCTAAATTTACTCTATATATTCTTTAGTTACCAGATTTGATTATACATTGGTCCATACTTGAGACTTCTTTGCTATATATATGGGTTCATATTTAGGCTTCTTCAGTGTGACCCTTGTCCCCACTGGGCAAGTTCAATGTTATTAATATGGTATTTTTTCCTGGTAGCTAGCCTAGGGGTTCATCTCCCAGTTTTCGCATGGTTACTGACCACAGCACTGTTGATATTCAACCCCCATATTAGAGCTCTTTACACTATTAAGTTTGGTGGCCCTGTAGTTTTTACCTTCCCAGTATCCTAACTGGCTCCGTCCTCCCTTTTCCCCCCATTTCGAGCGGCTCTCGCCCGCTCAATCCCCCCCCCCCATTTCGAGCGGCTCTCGCCCGCTCAATCCCCCCCCCCCATACACTCAGGCCCACATGAGGCCAGACAAAAGCCAACTCCCTACCTTTTACCATTTCTAGTTTATAGAGTATCTCTTATCTCGGAGTAGGGATCATTAGTTATATGATATTAAAATTGAGGTATCATTGTTATATGTTCCAGTCACCTGTGTTTTCTATATATTGTTTTACATTGTATGTTCATGGTTTCGGAGGTGGTGCTATAACTCTTGTCAACGGTTATTCTCCTGCTATTGAGCTTGCTATAATACATGGCACTGGCTCTTATTTATATATATACATAGCACTTCTACTGGTTGGATATTGTGATAACAACTGCTACGCTAGTACGCCAATGTTTCAGCCCACCTTTACTTTCTATATAAGAAATGTATAAGTGTCTTTATTAATTTTGATCCGTGTCTGGACATATTTTCTGTTTTATTGTTATTACTCGCTACCTCAATAAAAAAAGTTATTTAAAAAAAACAAACAAAAAAAAACCCACTTTCCCACTCCTTCCCTCATATACAAAAAAATGGGATAGGGAACTTAACACTGCAAACACTCCAAAAACATGGGAACGCAGGTTTGAAAATCTGCTAGAATAAAATACATTTACAAAAAATCTTCAGGCCTTTGTTGGAGAGGCTGCTCTTAAGAGGGTCATATCTCACACATATGGTGGGATTGTGAACATATAAAACCTTTCTGGTCTAGTGTCTTTAAGAACATTAACACAACTTTAAGTACACACATATCACCAAGTCCAGAAATAGTAATGCTTAGCCAACCGCCGGTTATCACATGCAAAATTAGAAGACAGTTATTTCAAATCATGCTTAATGCAGCCAATCAATTACTTCCAAAAATGTGGAAAACTACTCAGATTCCTACTTTATCAGGCTGGAGGGACATGGTGAATAAGACAATGATGTTGGAAAGATTTCACTACCTTAAGCTGGGCCAATTGTCTCTATACCATGACATGCAGTTCTTGTGGGAATCCTTCACTCTTAATAATAAGCAAACATTAAATAACTAGGCCAATTAGGCTTATACATATACTTTATTCTAGCAAAGTAACACATACGCAACACCCTTATAAACGTAAAAAACATTGTATAACAGAGTACAGAACTTTAACTACTTCACTTTTCTTCTTATTCTTCTTTTCTAATCTTAGATTGTTTCTAGTACAACCTCTTTAAAGGTTGTTCTAGTTTAAAGGGACACTAAACCAAAAAAATTATTTCGTGATTCAGATAGAGAATTCGATTTTAAACAACTTTCCAATTTACTTCTATTATCTAATATGCTTTATTTTTTAGATATCCTTTGTTAAAGAAATAGCAATGCACATAGATGAGCCAATCACATGAGGAATCTATGTGCAGGCACCAATCAGCAGCTACTGAGCATATCTAGATATGCTATTCAGCAAAGAATATCGAGAGAATGAAGCAAATTAGATAATAGAAGTAAATTAGAAAGTTGTTTAAAATTGCATGCTCTATCTAAATCATGAAAGAAAAAAATGTGGGTGTAATGTCCCTTTAAGGTAAGCATAATTGACAAGAGTTGGAATTGTCATACATACATGACATTTATCCGCCTCCGTTGGGAGACTAAACCCCAGAAGCCTGTCAATCGATCAATGGGATACAACTTTTGATAATTTCTTGCTTCTTACATCTCAAGAGATATCCCAAAGTCTTACACCTAAATTTAGAGTTTTGCGGCAAAAGGGGTGCGTTAGCTACGCGGCTAGCTGGAAAAACGTGCTTGTTCACGATTCCCCCATAGGAAACAATGGGGCAGTTTGAGCTGAAAAAAAACTTAACACCTGCCAAAAAGGAAACACTTTCTAAGTCTGCACCTAACACCCTAACATGAACCCCGAGTCTAAACACCCCTAACCTTACACTTATTAACCCCTAATCTGCCGCCCCCGTTATCGCTGACACCTGCATTTTATTATTAACCCCTAATCTTCCGCTCAGGACACCGCCACAACCTACATTATCCCTATGTACCCCTTATCTGCTGCCCTTAACATTGCCGACACCTACATAATATTTATTAACCCCTAATCTGCCCCCCCAACGTCGCCACTACCTTACCTACACTTATTAACCCCTAATCTGCCAACCAGACTCTAATAAATGTATTAACCCCTAAAGCTAAGTCTAACCTTAACACCCCCCTAAGTTAAATATCATTTTAATCAAACAAAATAAATTAAATATTATTAACTAAAGTCTTCCTATTTAAAGCTAAATACTTACCTGTAAAATAAACCCTAATATAGCTACAATATAATGAATAATTATATTGTAGCTATTTTAGGATTTATATTTATTTTACAGGCAACTTTGTATTTATTTAAACTAGGTACAATAGCTATTAAATAGTTATTTACTATTTAATAGCTACCTAGTTAAAATAATTACAAAATTACCTGTAAAATAAATCCTAACCTAAGTTACAATTAAACCTAACACTACACTATCAATAAATACATTAAATCAATTAACTACAATTACCTACAATTAAATAAACTAAACTAAATTACAAAAAACAAACACTAAATTACAAAAAATAAAAAAAGATTACAAGAATTTTAAGCCAATTACACGTACTCTAAGCCCCCTAATAAAATAACAAAGCCCTCCAAAATAATAATAATAAATTCCCTACCCTAATCTAAATTAAAAAAGTTAACAGCTCTATTACCTTACCAACCCTTAAAAGGGCTTTTTGCGGGGCATGCCCCAAAGAAATCAGCTCTTTTGCCTGTAAAAAAAAACACAATACCACACCCCAACATTACAACCCACCACCCACATACCCCAATCAGATTCAATCAGATTCAAGTTCAATCGGATTGGCTGATCCAATCAGCCAATCAGATTGAGCTTGCATTCTATTGGCTATTGGATCAGCCAATCCGATTGAACTTGAATCTGATTGGCTGATTCAATCAGCCAATCAGATTTTTCCTACCTTAATTCCGATTGGCTGATAGAATCCTATCAGCCAATCGGAATTCGAGGGACGCCATCTTGGATGACGTCATTTAAAGGAACCTTCATTCGGCGAGTAGGCGTCGTGGAAGAAGGATGGATCCGCGTCGGCTGGAAGAAGATGGCTCCGCTCCGGATGGATAAAGATAGAAGATGCCGCTTGGATAAAGATGTCTACCAGTCCGGATGTCCTCTTCTGCCCGGATAGGATGAAGACTTCTGTCGCTCCGGATGCCCTCTTTTGGTCCATCGGTGCCCGGCTGGGTGAACACGGCTCAAGGTAGGGAGATCTTCAAAGGGGTAGTGTTAGGTTTATTTAAGGGGGGTTTGGGTTAGAGTAGGGGTATGTGGGTGGTGGGTTGTAATGTTGGGGGGTGGTATTGTGGGGGTTTTTACAGGCAAAAGAGCTGATTTCTTTGGGGCATGCCCCGCAAAAAGCCCTTTTAAGGGCTGGTAAGGTAATAGAGCTGTTAACTTTTATAATTTAAATTAGGGTAGGGAATTTTTTTTTTGGGGGGGCTTTGTTATTTTATTAGGGGGCTTAGAGTACGTGTAATTAGCTTAAAATTCTTGTAATCTTTTTTTATTTTTTGTAATTTAGTGTTTGTTTGTTTTTTTGTAATTTAGTTTAGTTTATTTAATTGTAGGTAATTGTAGTTAATTGATTTAATTTATTTATTGATAGTGTAGTGTTTAATTGTAACATAGGTTAGGATTTATTTTACAGGTAATTTTGTAATTATTTTAACTAGGTAGCTATTAAATAGTAAATAACTATTTAATAGCTATTGTACCTAGTTTAAATAAATACAAAGTTGCCTGTAAAATAAATATAAATCCTAAAATAGCTACAATATAATTATTCGTTATATTGTAGCTATATTAGGGTTTATTTTACAGGTAAGTATTTAGCTTTAAATAGGAAGACTTTAGTTAATAATATTTAATTTATTTTGTTAGATTAAAATTATATTTAACTTAGGGGGGTGTTAAGGTTAGGGTTAGACTTAGCTTTAGGGGTTAATAATCTATTAGAGTAGCGGCGAGGTCCGGTCGGCAGATTAGGGGTTAATAAGTGTAGTTAGGTAGCGGCGACGTTGGGGGGGGGGGCAGATTAGGGGTTAATAAATATTATGTAGGTGTCGGCGATGTTAGGGGCAGCAGATTAGGGGTTCATAGGGATAATGTAGGTGGCGGCGGTGTGCGGTCGGCAGATTAGGGGTTAAAAATATTTCTTATAGTGGCAGCGATGTGGGGGGACCTCGGTTTAGGGGTACATAGGTAGTTTATGGGTGTTAGTGTACTTTAGAGCACAGTAGTTAAGAGCTTTATAAACCGGTGTTAGCCCATAAAGCTCTTAACTACTGACTTTTTTCTGCGGCTGGAGTCTTGTCGGGAGAGGGTCTACTGCTCACTTCAGCCAAGACTCTAAATACCGGCGTTAGGAAGATCCCATTGAAAAGATAGGATACGCAATTGGCGTAAGGGGATCTGCGGTATGGAAAAGTCGCGGCTTGAAAGTGAGCGTTAGACCCTTTCCTGGCTGACTCTAAATACCAGCGGGCGGCCAAAAGCAGTGTTAGGACCCCTTAACGCTGCTTTTGACGGCTACCGCAGAACTCTAAATCTAGGCGTTAGCTCTTATGTGATGGAAATGATAGCCACAAGCTCTGGAGGAAGGACATTGCAAAACTCAATCCGGAACTATGATGCTAAATATTTTGCTTTACTGCAAGTTTGCAGCTTGTTAATATGTCTTTATATTTGTATTTTGTTTACATTTGAAAATACAAATATAAAGACACATGGACTTGTTCTGCTTCAACAAGTCCAAGCAGAACAAGAAGCCCGCCGCTACAAAATCGGCATGAAGGTGCGGCCCCCGACCGGTCTCCGGACCAAGTAGGGGGCAGCTTGTCTCTCTTCTCTGAAGCCTGGTTGCAGGACGTTCAGGACCCTTGGGTTCTGGAGGTTGTCGTCCAGGGTTACAGGATAGGATTCAGGTCCCATCCGCCCAGGGGCAGATTCCTCCTGTCAAACCTGTCTTCAAGGCCGGAAAAGAGAGAGGCCTTTCTAGAATGTGTGAGGGATCTCACCTCTCTAGGTGTTATCGTACCAGTACCCCAAGCAGAAAGGGGTCTAGGATACTATTCAAATCTTTTTGTGGTTCCAAAGGAGGAGGGCACGTTCTGCCCGATTCTGGATCTAAAGTGTTTAAACAAGTTTCTGGCTGTTCCATCGTTCAAAATGGAAACAATCAGATATATTCTGCCCCTAGTTCAAGAGGGGCAGTTCATGACGACAATAGACTTGAAGGATGCTTACCTTCATGTTCCAATTCACAGGGACCACTTCAAGTTCCTAAGATTTGTGTTTTTGGACCAACACTTCCAGTTTGTGGCCCTTCCCTTCAGTCTGGTGATGGCCTCGAGAGTCTTCACGAAGGTTCTGGGGGCGCTACTTGCAGTGGCCAGATCCAGGGGCATTGCTGTGGCACCCTATTTGGACGACATCCTACTTCAGGTGCCGTCGTTCAGTCTCACAGAGGATCATTCGAGGGCTCTTCTTTTCTTGCTCCAATCTCACGGTTGGAAGATCAACTCAGGATAGAGTTCAGTATTCCCAGCAACAGGGTGGAGTTCCTGGGCACGATAATAGACTATGTCCATGAAAATATTATTCACAGATCGACGCAAGAAGATTGCGTCCACCTGTCTTGCCCTTCAGTCCTCCTCAAGCCCTTCAGTGGCTCAGTGTATGGAGATGATCGGGCTCATGGTCTCCAGCATAGATGTCATCCCTTTTGCCATGTTCCATCTCAGACCTCTTAAATTGTGCATGTTAAGACAGTGGAACGGCGATCATTCAGATCTATCTCAGCGGATATCCATGGATGCTCAGACCTGGGACTCCCTCTCTTGGTGGATCCATCTGGAGCATCTGTCCCTGGGGACATCCTTCTTGAGGCCATCCTGGGAGATTGTGACCACGGACGCGAGTCTCGCAGGATGGGGAGCTGTTTGGGGTGCCATGATGGCACAAGGAAAATGGACCCGGGAGGAGTCTCTCCTTCCGATAAATATTCTGGAACCTTAAGAAATTTACAGTGCTCTGAGGGCGTGGCCTCATCTGGGGTCATTCAGCTTCATCAGATTTCAGACCGACAACATTACCTTGGTGGCTTACATCAACCATCAGGGGGGTATGAGGAGCTCCCTAGCAATGAGGGAGGTGTCTCGGATTTTGGAGTGGGCAGAGTCCCACAGCTGCTCGCTTTCAGTGATCCACATTCCAGGTGTGGACAACTGGGAAGCGGACTTTCTCTGCAGGAAATCCTTCCATCCAGGAAAATGGTCTCTTCACCCCGAAGTGTTTGCAGAGATTTGTCTCAGATGGGGAATGCCAGAGATAGATCTCATGGCGTCCAGACTCAATTGCAAGCTACCATGATACAGGTCGAGATCGAGGAATCATCAGGCAGAGCGGATAGATGCCTTAGCGGTGCCTTGGGGATTCAGCCTAGCTTACATTTTTCCACCATTACCACTTCTACCTCATGTAGTGGCACTCATCAAACTGGAGCGAGCTTCGGCCATCCTGATTGCTCCAGCTTGGCCGCGGAGGACGTGGTTTGCGGATCTGGTGGGGATGTCATCCTCTCCGCCATGGCGGTTACCCTGTCGCAGGGATCTGCTGAAACAGGGTCCTTTTCAACATCAAAATCTCGATTCTCTGAGGCTGACTGCATGGAGATTGAACGCTTAGTCTTAGCCAAGAGAGGTTTTTCTGAAAGTGTGATTGACACTCTAGTTCAGGCAAGGAAGCCAGTCACTCATTGCATCTTTCATAAGGTGTGGAGGACTTACTTGTCCTGGTATGAGATGCATGGATATCCTTGGCACAAGGTGAAGGTATCCAGCATTCTGTCCTTTCTCCAGGACCATTTGGAGAAGGGTCTTGCTGCTAGTTCCTTAAAGGGACAGATTTCTGCATTATTAGTCTTGTTGCACAGGAGGCTTGCTGAGCTTCCTGACATTCAATCTTTTGTTCAGGCTCTGTCTAGAATCAGGCCTGTCTTTAGGCAGTCTGCTCCCCCATGGAGCTTAAACTTGGTCCTTAAGGTATTGTAGAGGGTTCCGTTTGAGCCTATGCATTTCATTGACATTAAGATTCTCTCCTGGAAGGACATCAAAGTGAGATTTATATCTGAGTTTACAATCCTTTTAACCCCTATATGTATAACATAATCATAACAGGCCTCAAAGGTGTAAGCTCTGCAATTGGGCTCTAAAGCTCATATATTGGTTAATTTTTCATCCTTGGCCGTTGCATACTATAAAATTTGGCCGCTAGAACCTCTCTAAGTTCACTACTATGTATCTCTATTATATGTGATAGCTGTAGGCTCTGCCCTTTCAAGGCATTTCATTGAGGTACACCACAAGAACATCACCTCCTTTAAGTGGAGGGCGATTGAAGCTATACGTTTGCCCCCTAGGGGAGGCAACAAGGATCAGATCCTTGCCAGACAGGAAATATACTGGATCATGAAGCTGCGCACTCAGATCCCCCATGGTTTTAATTCCGAGTTTGATGTCATTAACCATTGGAGGTAGCGGCTTCATGGTCCAGTGTATAAAAGTCTGACCATATATTTACCTTATCTTATTTCATTCTTTTGTACAATTTGGTATATGGCAGACACTACAGTATATCACATTTGGCAATATTCCATTGTGTACTTATGTATTGGAATTATGATTTCTTTTCCAAATTATGTAAATATGTATTTGTATGGTAAATTAAGATGACTTAGGATTCATGTACTCTACCAGTATTAGTCAGTATGTAGCAATCAATTTAATGCATTTGCGAACATTTGCACGGAGTGCAAACTGCTGTTGTTCCTTATGCATTATTATTAATGCACAATTGTATTTTGCTTATACACATTATTTTTGATTATTACAGGTATTATCAAGAGTCACATAAACATAGTCTCTTTAATGTGAGTTAAATCATATGCTAAAACCATATCTCATATCCTGTAAGTAATTTACTCTGCATTTGTGCATATATCTTTGTGCATGTTCATCCAAATGGTTAACTAGGGGTGTGTCAAGTACCATCCAATAGCCATTTGTTACCTACCCTTTTTAAACTATACACACTTGTGTCTGTTTAGGTTTATGATTACGGCCCCAGCCGAAACGCATAAAACCTGTCAGTTTATGTGCACTCCATGTTCATTTTAAATTTATACTAATAAAGCCTTTTTTACTTATGGAAATCTGGAACCACTCTTTTCTTTTTTTAATTTGTTTACAGCTTCCATGCACTTTAATATGTTTATGCAGGTCACTCCAAATACAAATGTTTACTATATATGTTGATTCTGTTTATTATTACTAACTAGTCCTAAAGCCTGTGTACATGGGCCATTTTTTGCTCTCTCTTTCTCTCCTCTCTTTTACTCTCTCCCCCCCTCTCTTTTACTCTCTCTCTCCCCCTCTTTTGCTCTCTCTCCCCCATCTCTTTTGCTCTCTCTCTCCCCCCTCTCTTTTGCTCTCTCTCTCCCCCCTCTCTTTTGCTCTCTCTCTCCCCCTCTCTTTGCTCTCTCTTTTGCTTTCTCTCTCCCCCTCTCTTTTGCTTTCTCTCTCCCCCCTCTCTTTTGCTCTCTCTCTCCCCCTCTCTTTTGCCCTCTCTCTCTCTCCCCCCCTCTCTTTTGCTCTCTCTCTCTCTCTCCCCTCTCTTTTGCTCTCTCTCCCCCCTCTCTTTTGCTCTCTCTCTCCCCCCTCTCTTTTGCTCTCTCTCCCCCTCTTTTGCTTTCTCCCCCTCTCTTTGCTCTCTCTTTTGCTTTCTCTCTCCCCCTCTCTTTTGCTTTCTCTCTCCCCCCTCTCTTTTGCTCTCTCTCCCCCCCCCTCTCTTTTGCCCTCTCTCTCTCTCCCCCCTCTCTTTTGCTCTCTCTCTCTCCCCCCTCTCTTTTGCTCTCTCTCTCTCCCCCTCTTTTGCTTTCTCTCTCCCCCTCTCTTTGCTCTCTCTTTTGCTTTCTCTCTCCCCCCTCTCTTTTGCTTTCTCTCTCCCCCCTCTCTTTTGCTCTCTCTCTCCCCCTCTCTTTTGCCCTCTCTCTCTCTCCCCCCTCTCTTTTGCTCTCTCTCTCTCTCTCCCCTCTCTTTTGCTCTCTCTCCCCCCTCTCTTTTGCTCTCTCTCTCCCCCCTCTATTTTGCTCTCTCTCCCCCTCTTTTGCTTTCTCTCTCCCCCTCTCTTTGCTCTCTCTTTTGCTTTCTCTCTCCCCCCTCTCTTTTGCTTTCTCTCTCCCCCCTCTCTTTTGCTCTCTCTCCCCCCCCCCCTCTCTTTTGCCCTCTCTCTCTCTCCCCCTCTCTTTTGCTCTCTCTCTCCCCCCTCTCTTTTGCTCTCTCTCCCCCCCTCTTTTGCTCTCTCTCCCCCCTCTCTTTTGCTCTCTCTCCCCCCTCTCTTTTGCTCTCTCTCTTCCTCTCTTTTGCTCTCTCTCTCTCTTTTGCTGTCTCTCTATCTTATGCTCTCTGTCTCTCCCTCTCGTTTGCCGTCTCTCTTCCCCCCTCTCGTTTGCTCTCTCTCCCTCTCTTTTGCTGTCTCTCTCTCTCTCTCTTGCTCTCTCCACCCTCTCTTTTGCTCTCTATCTTCCTCTATTTTGCTCTCTCTCTCTCTTTTGCTGTCTCTCTCTATCTTATGCTCTCTCTCCCTCTCGTTTGCCGTCTCTCTTCCCCCCTCTCATTTGCTCTCTCTCCCCCTCTCATTTGCTCTCTCTCTTCCTCTCTTTTGCTGTCTCTCTCTCTCTCTTTTGCTCTCTCTCCCCCTCTCGTTTGCTGTCTCTCTTCCCCCCTCTTGTTTGCCCTCTCTCTCCTCTCTTTTGCCCTCCCTTTTCCCCCCTCTCGTTTGCCCTCTCTCTCCTCTTTTGCCCTCTCTCTTCCCCTCTCTTTTGCCCTCTTTCTCCTCTTTTGCCCTCTCTCTTCCCCCCTCTCTTTTGCGCTCTTTCTCCCCCTCTCTTTTGCCCTCTCTCTTCCGTTCTTTCTCCCCCTCTCTTTTGCCCTCTCTCTTCCCCCCTCTTTTGCTCTCTTTATCCCCCTCTTTTGCTCTCTTTCTTCCTCTCTTTTGCGCGCTCTCTCTCCCCCTCTTTTGCGCGCTCTCTCTCCCCCTCTTTTGCCCTCTCTCTTCCCCCCTCTCATTTGCTGTCTCCCTCTTTTGCTCTCTCTCTCCTCCTCTTTTGCTGTCTCTCTCTCCTCCTCTTTTGCTGTCTCTCTCTCCCCCTCTTTTGCTGTCTCTCGCCCTCTCTTTTACCCTCTCTCTTCCCCCCTCTCGTTTGCTCTCCCCCTCTTTTGCTGTCTATCTCCCTCTTTTGCCGTCTTTCTCTCTCCTTCTTTTGCCGTCTCTCTCTCCCCCTCTTTTGCCGTCTCTCTCTCCCCCTCTTTTGCCGTCTCTCTCCCCCCTCTCGTTTGCCCTCTCTCTCCCCCCCTCTCCCTCCCCCCTCTCGTTTGCCCTCTCTCTCCTCTTTTGCCCTCTCTCTCTCTCCCTCTCTCTTATTACAAGTCCCATAGTACTCTTCTACCAAAACACCCCCCCTCCTCCTCAGATCAGGCTTACTTGGTAAGCATAGAAAAATATATCCTTAGAAAAATCTTACTATTACTCTCTATCCCCCCTGAAATCCCCCTTAGTTCAACATAAAGATCCAGAGACCCATAAGAGGTCCTTGCTTACCATTTGGGGATAACATTTTACTAGCTGGTTAATTTATGCTTACCTGATGACTTTCTTTCTTTCCGGATATAGTGAGTCCACTGAATCATTAATTACTAGTGGGAATATCCCTCCTGGATAGCAGGAGGCGGCAAAGAGCACCACAGCAAAGATGTTAAATATCACTTCCTTACCCATAACCTCCAGTCATTCGACCAGGAACAAAAGAGAAAGGGAGTAACATAAAGGTGCAGAGGTGCCTGAGGTTTAAATAAAAATAAACTCAGAATAAAGGGCGGGCCATGGACTCACTATATCCGGAAATAAATAAATTTATCAGGTAAGCATAAATTATGTTTTCTTTCCTAAGATATAGTGAGTCCACGGAATCATTAATTACTAGTGGGAATCAATTACCAAGCTAGAGGACACAGATGACTAGGGAGGGACAAGACAGTTATCCTAAACAGAAGGCACCACTGCTTGAATGACCTTTCTCCCAAAAGCAGCCTCTGCTGAAGCAAAAGTATCAAATTTGTAAAATTTAGAAAAAGTGTGTAAAGATGACCAAGTGGCAGCCTTGCAAATCTGATCTACAGAAGCACCATTCTTAAAAGCCCAAGTAGAAGAAACAGCCCTCGTGGAGTGAGTCGTGATTTTCTCAGACTATCTAAATGAAGCTAGACGTATTTTGGATGATAAAGAATACTACAAAAAACTGAAAACAGATCCCACTGATGATTATACCAAAATCCTAAGAGGCATTGTTGAGTTTGGATTTAAAGAGGGAATTATCAACAAAAATGAAAGAGAATATTTGATTCCCATAAAGCCTAACAAAGCTTTTTATTATCACCTCCCAAAAATTCATAAAAACCAAAAAAATCCCCCAGGTCGTCCTATTATAGCAGGAATTGGCAGTTTGACGGACAACGTATCAGCATACGTTGATTCCTTCCTACAAAAATATGTTATTTCTTTGGAATCATACATTCGTGATTCTTCTGATCTTTTGTCGAAACTCAACAATTTGCCTCAGAACAATAAAAATTGGCTATGGATAACAAGTGATGTCAATTCACTGTATTCGAATATCCCCCACAATATGGGCTTAAAAGCCATTCAAGAAGTATTGGAAAATGACATTTATATGCCACAACTACAAAAACAATTTATTTTACAACTAATCTCTTTTATTTTGGAGCACAATTATTTTCTTTTCCAAGATGAATATTATTTGCAAACACGGGGTACCGCCATGGGCACCAGGTTTGCCCCTAGTTTTGCAAATCTATATATGAGCAAATTTGAACAAGAGTACATCTATGACTCTAACTATGGGGCAAACCTGGTGTTCTATGGGCGGTACATTGACGACCTGATTATTTTGTGGAGTGGTGAGGTTTCCCTAGCAGAATCCTTCATACAACATCTTAATACCAATAATATGGGACTTACCTTTCTTAGTTCTATAGAAACTGAATCTGTAGTCTTTTTGGATCTACATCTAACACTATCTAAAGATGGTAAGATTGAATCGAAAAATCATTTTAAAACCGTAGATTGCAATAGTTATCTAGAATTTTCTAGTAACCACTATTTACCCTGGAAGAGAAATGTCCCTTATGGACAGTTTAAAAGATTAAGGCGAAATTGTAATAACATCCTGGACTTTAATATGCAAAGTCAAACTATGATTGAAAGATTTTTGGAAAAAGGATACCCAAGAGAACTAGTAGAGAAAAGTTATATAAGAGCTAAAACTGATAACAGGGAGAATTATTTCCAAAAGAAACCAAATAATGATAAAAATAAAGAGAATCTAAATCCGAATAGAAGTAACTCTAGCATGTTTATAACACAATACAATACTAACCACAAACTAATTAATACTATAATTAAAAAACATTGGGGCATATTGATGAGATACCCAATACTTAGTAAAAATTTAGAAGAAAAACCAAAATGTGTATATAGACGTGCACCCACACTTAAGAACCTACTAGCTCCCAGTAAGGTCGTAACTAATATTAAAAATATGAATATTGGTAACCTGGCACCTAGAAAGATCCAAGGATCTTTGACAAATATTAGAAAGAAAATAATTGGTAATAAGAAGAAAGGGATCTATAAATGCAAATACAAGAACTGCAGAATGTGTAAATTCATTGAAATAGGAACTACTAAATTTACATCTTATACCACAGGAATTAGTTTCTCTATACAGGATCACTTGACATGTGCTTCCTCGTATGTGGTATATCTTTTGTCATGCAAATTATGTGGAATACAGTACGTAGGGCGCACCTGCCGAATAGTTAGAACTAGATGGAACGAACACTATAGAAATATGAAAAACAAAATAAAAAATCATAGTGTTCCTAAACACTGCCATTCTTTACATCAAGGCAATCTGAACATCTTTTTTATTCTACCCATAGAATATATTCCCCCTTCTAGCCTATACAATAGGTACAGTAGACTACGTCAACGTGAGACTTTTTGAATTTACCAATTGAGAACATTATATCCCAATGGCTTAAACATGAACATGGATCTGGTAGCTTTTGATACACACTAAACATTTCACAAATTATTATAAAAGAATATTCACGTACATAAATTAGTGTATATAAATTAATTCACAAGGACATAATATTAACATATTATGTGTTATATAACATGGAACTACAATACACAAAGATTTAAACACTGAAGAAAAATTATTATTTTGGAGCTATTCACATAAACACTTAATTTTTAAGGTCTTAGTATACAAGTCATATTTTTAAAGCACACTTTATTGCACCATTATGGCACTATTATGGGTTCATACATTAATGTCTAGATATGAATTACATGCAAAAAACAAACATTTTTATATAAAAAAATAACATCAAATTATATAAAAATAATATATGCAGAGAGATGTATCTAGTTTTCACTATCACTTAACACAACTAGACTATAATATAATAACAAAATAACACTAGAATGAAATAATACACAATAACATAATGGGATATAATTAATTTTTATTTTTATTATTATTTCTGTTTTATATTCCTTTGTCACGCATGTGTTCATCTTAATAATAAAAAATGAAATTGGATATACATAGGAGGAACAATATAATTCGAACATGACATTCTATTTATCCGACACAAAGTATGTCCGATATTTAGGTATATCGTTAAAACAGAGACTATCACTTATTTATACAACTTAACACCTAATTTAAAGAACACCACGATTATAGTGGATTAGGTTAGGTTGGGTTGCTAATGTTCATTTTACCGAATCAAGAGACCACACGTCACATTTGAATTGCCCTTAGTAACCAGACACGTCACTCCCGGCTACTCCAATAGGAGATAACAATTAGTATACACCCACTGAGACGTAATCGTAGTAAAACCACTAAGGAATATTCTCTGAAAACCGAATGTGATAGTAAGTGATTAAAGTTTGTGAGACCGCAACAATGTATAAAAACAATAGTCCTATATACACATACCTCTAATTTTAGAACAACGGAACTAATAGAAAAGAATTTTTTCGTAAAAATAATTTAAAACAATTCTCGATAGTATAGAAATCCTCTGGAATGAGACATATAGTGTTTACAAACACGTAATGACTAAAAGTAAGAGATAGTATAAGGATCAAATTGTGCAATCTGCAAATGAGATTTGAATAATCGAATATATTATCAGGGGGATTTAAATGAATGACAAGTTTACTTACATGATGTTTATTTATATGTAGTTTATTTACATGCTGTTTGTTAGCGGTATAATCACCATGGATGTTTTTAACCTATATCAGTTTTTACTGCATATATTGTTAGCAGATAAATGTTCTTAGAGAATGTTGCAAGATGTAACCAAGTTTGACATTGCATATAAGAAAAGTCTGGTTATAGGTTATATGTTAAGTTAAGCTGTCTTGACATGTATGTGTTTGCAAACACCTGTGAGTCACATGACTAATTAAGAGAGATTAGGGCGTGTATGCTAAACAGCTCTTTATTGGTTAAAATTTGGTCCTGGAAATGACAAAAAAAGAAGAGGCGCTCTGGTGCAGATAAACCCAACAATAAGTGAGAATTCCAAAAGAAAAAATACTAGTACTCACAAAAGTATTTGCACTTCCAGTGCAATAATCCACAAGCCGAAACTTCAGAGCCGTTCGGCTGACTCTTTCTCTCCCGATATGCTGATATGCTCCCGGCAGTATTCAGGCCCCTAGGAGAAATGAAGCATAGAACACCTTTGGTGCAGATAACCCTTACCAATATGGGACTTACCAAGTTTCGGCTTGTGGATTATTGCACTGGAAGTGCAAATACTTTTGTGAGTACTAGTATTTTTTCTTTTGGAATTCTCACTTATTGTTGGGTTTATCTGCACCAGAGCGCCTCTTCTTTTTTTGTCATTTCCAGGACCAAATTTTATCCTCACGTATATTTTGGAGAGAGCTGCTGTTGTTCTGGGGATATCTACATTGCACCACTCCTCAGGAATTTTAGGACTTTCAGTACACTGAACATATATGGACATTTCTTTTGTTGTATATCAATACCAAGGAATCTATCAAGTACTCATTTGTTATTTTTATTGATCAGTTATTATTGACCATTTATATATATATATATATATATATATAATTTTATAGTTGTATTATTGTTTTTTATATATATTTATCACAAAAAACAGAAAATATCATAATTAGAATCTCCACCTTAGGAATAGCATTGAATAGGCGCACCTCTTTTTTTCTAAACACACTTTGTTAGTGTTGTTCCTTCTATTTTTTCTTTATTGGTTAGTATAGAGTATATCAAGTAGCAAATGTTGTATAGTTTTATTCAGCCTGATGAAACAGTACATGATACTGAGAAATGTGTTGCTGTGTTTTTAATGTGTTGTAATAAACACTTTTAAATATATACAACTTGCTACGTTGTGTTTTTTTGGACATCCTTTTGGAGTTATATTATACCTCTGCTGGAGGCGGGACGGTGCCTTCCTGACTGATAGCCCATTTGGTGAACACCTTTCTTGGCTTGCAGGAATCTTTGCCCAGGAGGAGAATTTACCGGACAACTCTGAGGTTCCGGTCTGCCTAGCTAGCACTACATCTTGGTGCTTTTATACACGTGAGTGGTTCACAACTACTATCTTAAAATCTGATATAATATACGGAATTATGCTATGTGGCGCCTTCTCTATTTCATTATAGATTAACCTGTTGTGGAAGGCCTTATACATCGAGGAGAGCTGCCTCACACCTTTATAACCTTAAAGGGATTCTTTGGACTTTATTTTGGACATTTTTTTATCTTTTGTCTATTTTGGACATTCTGTATTACAGTTTGTATGTTATGAGCTAAGTTGTTTTTGTATGTTTATGCACAAGTACTACTATTTCTGGAACTTATTTATTGTGAACATTGAATATATGTGTTTTGAATCTTGTTGACCATATATTATAATAATTTTGTCCAGCATCATTATATTTAGATAGCGCCCCTATTTTATATAATATTGTGTTATCCTCTATAGGATATACACACATATATATATATATATATATATATATACTGTGATTTTCTCAGGAGGCTGCTGACCAGCAGTCTCATATGCCAAGCGAATAATACTCCTCAAACAACAAGAAAGCGAAGTAGCCGTAGCTTTCTGACCCTTAGACTTCCTAGAAAAGATAACAAATAAAGAAGACGACTGGCGAAAATCTTTAGTTGCCTGTAAATAATATTTCAAAGCACGAACTACATCAAGATTGTGCAACAAACATTCCTTATGAGAAGAAGGATTAGGACACAAAGAAGGAACAACAATCTCCTGATTAATATTCTTATCAGAAACAACCTTGGGAAGAAAACATAATGCAGTACGAAGTACTACCTTATCAGAATGAAAAATAAGAAAAGGAGACTCACATTGCAATGCAGAAAGCTCCGAAACTATTCAAGCCGAAGAGATAGCAACCAAAAACAAAACCTTCCAGGATAACAACTTGATATCCAAGGAATGTATAGGTTCCAACGGAGCCTGCTGAAGAACTCTCAATACTAAATTAAGATTCCAAGGAGGAGTTACCAACTTAACAATAGGCCGAATTCTTACCAGGGCCTGACAAAAAGACAACATCAGGCACATCCGCCAGACGTTTATGTAACAAAATAGATAAAGCAAAAATTTGACCCTTCAGGGTACTGGCAGACAAACCTTTCTCCAGACCTTCCTGGAGAAAAGACAAAATCCTAGGAATCCTAACAACTCCAAGATTAGCCCTTAGATTCACACCAATACAGATATCTTATAATAAATCTTTCTAGTCACAGGCCTACGTGCCTGAATCATAGTCTCAATAACTTACTGAGAAAAACCACGCTTAGACAAAATCAAGTGTTCAATCTACAAGCAGTCAGCCTCAGAGAAATGATATTTGGATGAAGGAAGGGCCCTTGAAGTAGAAGGTCCTTCCTTAAAGGGACAGTAAAGTCAAAACAAATATTTCATGATTTAAATAGGGCATGTAATTTTAAACAACTTTCCAATTTACTTTTATAACCAATTTTGCTTTGTTCTCTTGGTATTCTTAATTGAAAGCTAAATCTAGGAGGTTCATGTGCTAATTTCTTAGACCTTGAAGACTGCCTCTAGTCTGAAAGCATTTTGACAGTTTTTCACCACTAGAGGGCATTAGTTCATGTGTTTCATATAGATAACATTGAGCTCAGGCACGTGAAGCTCCTAGGAGTCAGCACTGATTGGCTAAAAATGCAAGTCTGTCAAAAGAACTGAAATAAGGGGGCAGTTTGCAGAGGCATAAATACAAGGTAATCACAGAGGTAAAAAGTATATTATTATAATTGTGTTGGTTATGCAAAATTGGGGAATGGGTAATAAAGGGATTATCTACCTTTTTAAACAACAAAAATGCTGGTGTTTACTGTCCCTTTAAAGGAAGACTCCACGGAGGAGACAATGACATTTCCACCAGATCTGCATACCATATCCTGCCAGGCCGGTGCAATGAGAATCACTGACACTCTCTCTTGCCTGATCCGAGCAATAACCAGAGGAAGAAGGGCAAACAGAGGAAACACGTAAGCTAGAGTGAACTTCCAAGGAACTGCTAAAGCATCTATGAGAACCGCTTGAGGATCCCTTGACCTCGACCCGTACCTCAGAAGCTTGGCATTGTGACGAAATGCCATAAGATCCAACTCCGGTTGACCCCACCTGAGAATCAAACTGGAAAACACTTCCGGATGAAGCTCCCACTCCCCTGGATGAAAAGACTGTCTGCTCAAAAAATCCGCTTCCCAATTGTCCACCCCTGGAATGTGGATCGCAGACAAACGACAATTGTGAGCCTCTGCCCACTGAATAATCCTGGCTACCTTTTCTTTCATGTAATTAGCAAGAGTCCATGAGCTAGTGACGTATGGGATATACATTCCTACCAGGAGGGGCAAAGTTTCCCAAACCTCAAAATGCCTATAAATACACCCCTCACCACACCCACAATTCAGTTTTACAAACTTTGCCTCCTATGGAGGTGGTGAAGTAAGTTTGTGCTAGATTCTACGTTGATATGCGCTCCGCAGCAAGTTGGAGCCCGGTTTTCCTCTCAGCGTGCAGTGAATGTCAGAGGGATGTGAGGAGAGTATTGCCTATTTGAATGCAGTGATCTCCTTCTACGGGGTCTATTTCATAGGTTCTCTGTTATCGGTCGTAGAGATTCATCTCTTACCTCCCTTTTCAGATCGACGATATACTCTTATTTATATACCATTACCTCTGCTGATTCTCGTTTCAGTACTGGTTTGGCTTTCTACAAACATGTAGATGAGTGTCCTGGGGTAAGTAAATCTTATTTTCTGTGACACTCTAAGCTATGGTTGGGCACTTTGTTTATAAAGTTCTAAATATATGTATTCAAACATTTATTTGCCTTGACTCAGAATGTTCAACATTCCTTATTTTCAGACAGTCAGTTTCATATTTGGGATAATGCATTTGAATCAAACATTTTTTCTTACCTTAAAAATTTGACTCTTTTTTCCCTGTGGGCTGTTAGGCTCGCGGGGGCTGAAAATGCTTCATTTTATTGCGTCATTCCTGGCGCGGACTTTTTTGGCGCAAAAAATCTTTTCCGTTTCCGGCGTCATACGTGTCGCCGGAAGTTGCGTCATTTTTTGACGTTCTTTTGCGCCAAAAATGTCGGCGTTCCGGATGTGGCGTCATTTTTGGCGCCAAAAGCATTTAGGCGCCAAATAATGTGGGCGTCTTATTTGGCGCTAAAAAATATGGGCGTCGCTTTTGTCTCCACATTATTTAAGTCTCATTTTTTATTGCTTCTGGTTGCTAGAAGCTTGTTCTTTGGCATTTTTTCCCATTCCTGAAACTGTCATTTAAGGAATTTGATCAATTTTGCTTTATATGTTGTTTTTTCTCTTACATATTGCAAGATGTCTCACGTTGCATCTGAGTCAGAAGATACTTCAGGAAAATCGCTGTCTAGTGCTGGAACTACCAAAGCTAAGTGTATCTGCTGTAAACTTTTGGTAGCTATTCCTCCGGCTGTTGTTTGTATTAATTGTCATGACAAACTTGTTAATGCAGATAATATTTCCTTTAGTAATGTACCATTGCCTGTTGCAGTTCCTTCAACATCTAAGGTGCAGAATGTTCCTGATAACATAAGAGATTTTGTTTCTGAATCCATCAAGAAGGCTATGTCTGTTATTTCTCCTTCTAGAAAACATAAAAAATCTTTTAAAACTTCTCTCCCTACAGATGAATTTTTAAATGAACATCATCATTCTGATTCTGATGACTCTTCTGGTTCAGAGGATTCTGTCTCAGAGATTGATGCTGATAAATCTTCATATTTATTTAAAATGGAATTTATTCGTTCTTTACTTAAAGAAGTACTAATTGCTTTAGAAATAGAGGATTCTGGTCCTCTTGATACTAATTCTAAACGTTTAGATAAGGTATTTAAATCTCCTGTGGTTATTCCAGAAGTTTTTCCTGTTCCTAATGCTATTTCTGAAGTAATTTCTAAAGTATGGGATAAATTGGGTAATTCATTTACTCCTTCTAAACGTTTTAAGCAATTATATCTTGTGCCGTCTGACAGATTAGAATTTTGGGACAAAATCCCTAGAGTTGATGGGGCTATTTCTACCCTTGCTAAACGTACTACTATTCCTACGTCAGATGGTACTTCGTTTAAGGATCCTTTAGATAGGAAAATTGAATCCTTTCTAAGAAAAGCTTATCTGTGTTCAGGTAATCTTCTTAGACCTGCTATATCATTGGCTGATGTTGCTGCAGCTTCAACTTTTTGGTTGGAAACTTTAGCGCAACAAGTAACACATCATGATTCTCATGATATTATTATTCTTCTTCAGCATGCTAATAATTTTATCTGTGATGCCATTTTTGATATTATCAGAGTTGATGTCAGGTTTATGTCTCTAGCTATTTTAGCTAGAAGAGCTTTATGGCTTAAGACTTGGAATGCTGATATGGCTTCTAAATCAACTCTACTTTCCATTTCTTTCCAGGGTAACAAATTATTTGGTTTTCAGTTGGATTCTATTATCTCAACTGTTACTGGTGGGAAAGGAACTTTTTTACCACAGGATAAAAAATCTAAGGGTAAAAACAGGGCTAATAATCGTTTTCGTTCCTTTCGTTTCAACAAAGAACAAAAGCCTGATCCTTCATCCTCAGGAGCAGTTTCAGTTTGGAAACCATCTCCAGTCTGGAATAAATCCAAGCCTTCTAGAAAGGCAAAGCCTGCTTCTAAGTCCACATGAAGGTGCGGCCCTCATTCCAGCTCAGCTGGTAGGGGGCAGGTTACATTTTTTCAAAGAAATTTGGATCAATTCTGTTCACAATCTTTGGATTCAGAACATTGTTTCAGAAGGGTACAGAATTGGTTTCAAGATGAGACCTCCTGCAAAGAGATTTTTTCTTTCCCGTGTCCCAGTAAATCCAGTGAAAGCTCAAGCATTTCTGAATTGTGTTTCAGATCTAGAGTTGGCTGGAGTAATTATGCCAGTTCCAGTTTCGGAGCAGGGGATGGGGTTTTATTCAAATCTCTTCATTGTACCAAAGAAGGAGAATTCCTTCAGACCAGTTCTGGATCTAAAAATATTGAATCCTTATGTAAGGATACCAACGTTCAAAATGGTAACTGTAAGGACTATCTTGCCTTTTGTTCAGCAAGGGCATTATATGTCCACAATAGATTTACAGGATGCATATCTGCATATTCCGATTCATCCAGATCATTATCAGTTCCTGAGATTCTCTTTTCTGGACAAGCATTACCAGTTTGTGGCTCTGCCGTTTGGCCTAGCTACAGCTCCAAGAATTTTTACAAAGGTTCTCGGTGCCCTTCTGTCTGTAATCAGAGAACAGGGTATTGTGGTATTTCCTTATTTGGACGATATCTTGGTACTTGCTCAGTCTTTACATTTAGCAGAATTTCATACGAATCAACTTGTGTTGTTTCTTCAAGATCATGGTTGGAGGATCAATTTACCAAAAAGTTCATTGATTCCTCAGACAAGGGTAACCTTTCTGGGTTTCCAGATAGATTCAGTGTCCATGACTCTGTCTTTAACAGACAAGAGACGTCTAAAATTGATTTCAGCTTGTCGAAATCTTCAGTCACAATCATTCCCTTCGGTAGCCTTATGCATGGAAATTCTAGGTCTCATGACTGCTGCATCGGACGCGATCCCCTTTGCTCGTTTTCACATGCGATCTCTTCAGCTCTGTATGCTGAATCAATGGTGCAAGGATTACACAAAGATATCTCAATTAATATCTTTAAAACCGATTGTACGACACTCTCTAACGTGGTGGACAGATCACCATCGTTTAATTCAGGGGGCTTCTTTTGTGCTTCCGACCTGGACTGTAATTTCAACAGATGCAAGTCTCACAGGTTGGGGAGCAGTGTGGGGATCTCTGATAGCACAAGGAGTTTGGGAATCTCAGGAGGTGAGATTACCGATCAATATTTTGGAACTCCGTGCAATTTTCAGAGCTCTTCAGTTTTGGCCTCTTCTGAAGAGAGAATCGTTCATTTGTTTTCAGACAGACAATGTCACAACTGTGGCATACATCAATCATCAAGGAGGGACTCACAGTCCTCTGGCTATGAAAGAAGTATCTCGAATTCTGGTTTGGGCGGAATCCAGCTCCTGTCTAATCTCTGCGGTTCATATCCCAGGTATAGACAATTGGGAAGCGGATTATCTCAGTCGCCAAACGTTGCATCCGGGCGAATGGTCTCTTCACCCAGAGGTATTTCTTCAGATTGTTCAAATGTGGGAACTTCCAGAAATAGATCTGATGGCGTCTCATCTAAACAAGAAACTTCCCAGGTATCTGTCCAGATCCCGGGATCCTCAGGCGGAGGCAGTGGATGCATTATCACTTCCTTGGAAGTATCATCCTGCCTATATCTTTCCGCCTCTAGTTCTTCTTCCAAGAGTAATCTCCAAGATTCTGAAGGAATGCTCGTTTGTTCTGCTGGTAGCTCCGGCATGGCCTCACAGGTTTTGGTATGCGGATCTTGTCCGGATGGCCTCTTGCCAACCGTGGACTCTTCCGTTAAGACCAGACCTTCTGTCGCAAGGTCCTTTTTTCCATCAGGATCTGAAATCCTTAAATTTAAAGGTATGGAGATTGAACGCTTGATTCTTGGTCAAAGAGGTTTCTCTGACTCTGTGATTAATACTATGTTACAGGCGCGTAAATCTGTATCTAGAGAGATATATTATAGAGTCTGGAAGACCTATATTTCTTGGTGTCTTTCTCATCATTTTTCTTGGCATTCTTTTAGAATACCGAGAATTTTACAGTTTCTTCAGGATGGTTTAGATAAGGGTTTGTCCGCAAGTTCCTTGAAAGGTCAAATCTCTGCTCTTTCTGTTCTTTTTCACAGAAAGATTGCTATTCTTCCTGATATTCATTGTTTTATACAAGCTTTGGTTCGTATAAAACCTGTCATTAAGTCAATTTCTCCTCCTTGGAGTTTGAATTTGGTTCTGGGGGCTCTTCAAGCTCCTCCGTTTGAACCTATGCATTCATTGGACATTAAATTACTTTCTTGGAAAGTTTTGTTCCTTTTGGCAATCTCTTCTGCCAGAAGAGTTTCTGAATTATCTGCTCTTTCTTGTGAGTCTCCTTTTCTGGTTTTTCATCAGGATAAGGCGGTGTTGCGAACTTCTTTTGAATTTTTACCTAAAGTTGTGAATTCCAACAACATTAGTAGAGAAATTGTGGTTCCTTCATTATGTCCTAATCCTAAGAATTCTAAGGAGAAATCGTTGCATTCTTTGGATGTTGTTAGAGCTTTGAAATATTATGTTGAAGCTACTAAGTCTTTTCGAAAGACTTCTAGTTTATTTGTTATCTTTTCCGGTTCTAGAAAAGGCCAGAAAGCTTCTGCCATTTCTTTGGCATCTTGGTTGAAATCTTTAATTCATCTTGCCTATGTTGAGTCGGGTAAAACTCCGCCTCAGAGGATCACAGCTCATTCTACTAGGTCAGTTTCTACTTCCTGGGCGTTTAGGAATGAAGCTTCGATTGATCAGATTTGCAAAGCAGCAACTTGGTCCTCTTTGCATACTTTTACTAAATTCTACCATTTTGATGTATTTTCTTCTTCTGAAGCAGTTTTTGGTAGAAAAGTACTTCAGGCAGCGGTTTCAGTTTGAATCTTCTGCTTATGTTTTTCATTAAACTTTATTTTGGGTGTGGATTATTTTCAGCAGGAATTGTCTGTCTTTATTTTATCCCTCCCTCTCTAGTGACTCTTGTGTGGAAAGATCCACATCTTGGGTAGTCATTATCCCATACGTCACTAGCTCATGGACTCTTGCTAATTACATGAAAGAAAACATAATTTATGTAAGAACTTACCTGATAAATTCATTTCTTTCATATTAGCAAGAGTCCATGAGGCCCGCCCTTTTTTTTTGTGGTGGTTATGATTTTTGTATAAAGCACAATTATTCCAATTCCTTATTTTATATGCTTTCGCACTTTTTTTATCACCCCACTTCTTGGCTATTCGTTAAACTGAATTGTGGGTGTGGTGAGGGGTGTATTTATAGGCATTTTGAGGTTTGGGAAACTTTGCCCCTCCTGGTAGGAATGTATATCCCATACGTCACTAGCTCATGGACTCTTGCTAATATGAAAGAAATGAATTTATCAGGTAAGTTCTTACATAAATTATGTTTTTCATCGCCAAGGAACTTCGAGTTCCTCCCTGATGATTGATGTAAGCCACAGATGTTACATTGTCTGACTGAAATCTGATAAATTGGGTTGAAGCCAACTGAGGCCAGGCTAGAAGGGCATTGAGGATTGCCCTCAATTCTAACACATTTATAGGAAGAACCGATTCCTCCCAGGTCCACAGACCCTGCGCCTTCAGGGAACCCCAGACAGCTCCCCAACACTGCAAACTGGCGTCTGTTGTCATGATCACCCAGGAAGGCCTGCGAAAACAGGTTCACTGGGAGTGAAGATCCTGAGACAACCATCACAGAAGAGAATCTCTTGTAGCCTGATCTAGAACAATCTTTGGAGACAGATCCGCATAATCTCCGTTCCACTGTCTCAGCATGCATAACTGCAGAGGCCTGAGATGAAACCGAGCAAAAGGAATGATGTCCATGACTGAGACCATTAGACCAATAACCTCCATACACTGGGCCACCGACGGCCGAGGGGATGACTGAAGAGCCAAACATGAATTGAACATTTTTTACTTCCTTGCTCCTGTCAAAAATATCTTCATTTCCAGAGAATCTATAATGGTTCCCAAAAATACCACTCTTGTAGCCGGAATCAAGGAACTTTTTCCTAAATTCACCTTCCAACCGTGGGAGCGCAGAAAAGACAACAGCAACTCCATGTGGGAGCTTGCTAGTTGAAAAGATGGCGCCTGAACTAGAATGTCGTCCAAATAAGGAGCTACTGCAACCCCCTGCAATCTGTGAACTGCCAACAACGTACCCAGAACCTTCGAAAACACCCTGGGAGTTGTTGCAATACCAAAATGAAGGGCCACAAACTGAAAATGCAGATCTAGAAAAGCAAATCTCGGGAACTTGTGATGATCCTTGTGAATGGGAATATGTAGATATGCATCCTTCAGATCTACAGTAGTCATGAACTGACCCTCTTGAACCAGAGGATGAATTGACCGAATAGTTTCCATCTTGAAGGTTGGAACCTTGAGAAATTTGTTTACTAACTTTAGATCTAGAATGGGAATGAAGGTTCCCTCTTTTTTGGGGACAATAAACAGGTTGGAATAAAACCCTAGTCCCTGCTCCTGAACTGGAACAGGAACGATCACTCCCATATCGGAAAGATCCTGGACACAACTTAAGAATGCCTCTTTTTTTAACGGATTTACTGATAACCTTGAAAGATGAAACCTGCCCCTGGGAGGAAAAGTCTTGAACTCCAGTTTGTATCCCTGGGATACAATATCTATTACACAAGGATCTGGGACATCCCTTGCCCAGGCTTGAGCAAACAAAGACAGCCTGCCCCCCCCACACAATCCATTCCTGGATTCGGGGCAGACCCTTCATGCTGACTTTTGAGTCAGCGGCAGGCTTCTTAGATTGCTTCCCCTTGCTCCTAAAAGCTTAGACTTAGATGAAACATCTGCAGACCAGGACTTTAACCATAAGGCCCTGCGAGCCAAAACAGCAAAGCCAGAAATCTTTGCTCCCAACTTGAGAACCTGCAAAGAAGCGTCTGCAATAAAACAATTGGACAATTGAAGTCTCCTGAAGAATAGAATCAGACAACGCATCAAACCAGTATGCAGCTGCACTGGTAAGAGTAGCAATACACGCAACAGGTTGCCATTGGAGCCCCTGGTGAACATAAATCCTCTTAAGTAAAGCCTCCAACTTCTTATCCATGGGATCCTTAAAAGAACAACTATCCTCAATAGGAATAGTGGTACTCTTAGCCAAAGTGGAATAGCTCCTTCACCCTTAGGGACTGTCTGCTAAGATTCCTTAATAGAATCCACAAAAGGAAACATCTTCTTAAAAATAGGAGAAGGGGAAAAAGGAATTCCAGGCTTCTCCTATTCCTGAGAAATAATCTCTGAAAACCGATCTGGAACAGGAAATACTTCCGCTATGGCGGGAACCTCAAAAAATGTATTAAGCTTACTAGCCTTCTTGGGAGTAACTAAGACCATTGAATCAGAGTCATCCAAGGTAGCTAAAACCTCCCTAAGTAACAAACGGAGGTGCTCCAGCTTAAACTTGAAACTACTTCAGAATCAGCAGAAGGAATTATACTATCTGAGTCTGAAACTTCCCCCTCAGACGCAACTGAAGTATCTTCTACCTCAGATTTATGAGAAGTAACGACAGACATAACTCCCACAGAGTCAGAACCCTTAAATTTCCTTTTGCGCTTCCCCTGCAAAGCAGGAAAAGCAGACAAAACATCTGATACAGCAGAGGATATTTGAGTAGCCATATCCTGCAAAGAAAAACCAGTCTGAGACGAAGCGCAGGGCACTGCATGAGAAGAGGATTGAGATTGGGATGATTGAGTGGAAAGCTGCGGAATAACTTGAACAGGAGACTGTTGAAGAACATTCTCCTTAGAAAAAGAAGGCTCTGAAACAAAAAGCCTATCCCTATACTGTAATGTTCTCTCAATACATGAGGAACAATAAGGGATAGGCGGCTCCACATTAGCATCAAGGCAAAGAGTGCAAGTAATAGCCTGCAATTCCTCTTGCTCCATCTGTACACTAGCAAAAAAAAATTATTTAGAAAAATCAAATTTCAAAAAAAATGCAGCTTAAAAAAATAAAAATAAATTAAAATGTTACCGTTCCTTTAAGAAACAAACGTTAACTAAAATACACAGAAATTTCACAATGAAAAACCAAAAAAAAAAATGGATTCCTGCAGCACCTATGCACCTCAACAAGCCTTGCTGAGGTGCTTACCTGACCCACTAAATATAGCAAAAACACAGCGTAGCAGAGATGATCCGGGCTCCTCCACTGCTACAACCCGCTCCAGACAAACCGCACAGAAGCCGACAGGAAGGTGAAATAAACAAACCTCCAAAAGAAGTGTGCAAAACTCGCGCTACAGAAGCTCCGCCCATCGTGGGCGTATAGAAACACCTCCCGGCCGACATTATTACAAACAGAAGCCAGGAGAATAATCACTGCAAACAAACTGTCAGCCCAAACAAAAACAGTTGAGAACAAACACAGAGCCATTAAAAAAGTGCATACAACACCCAGAGCCTAAAAAAACGTCTGCCAAAACATAAGCCAGACTGTCTAACATTCCTCTCTCAGTGCCCCTGAAAAAAAAACTTGCCACCATATAAAGAACCTGTACAAACAATGTTCACATCCCAAAACAGAAGTGCCAACCTTTTCTGAACATGATGAGACCCTGTTTATCTCTTACTGAAGGGTCTTTTTCTCTGGAATTTTTACTTGCATAACAGTGGGCTCACTTCGGGCCCTATCTCTAAGTGGGGCCTGGGATTTGTTTTTAGCCTCGGTAATATTTGGTCTCATGGTGGCCTCCATGGACATTATTCCTTTTAATCTGAGACTTCCTCAGTTATGCATGCTCAGTCTATGAGACCTTTTGGACCTATCTTAAGGATAGTCCTTGACTTCCTGGTGAGAGACTCTCTGTCTGGGTGGCTCTGTCAGGAGAAACAGCCGTAGTAGCCTGATGGTTAGCTTAGCTGCCTAGCAAGCAGAAGGTTTGCAGTTTGATTCAGCTGCAGCTACTTGCAGCTTGAATGTGTGTTTGCAGGCTTTATAATCTGTCCTAAGGCACGTGCTTCTTGAGTCCTTCTTGGGAGATTGTGACTACGGATACCAGTCCTTCCGACTGGGGAGCAGTTTTGGTCCCCTAAGAGCTCAGGGGACCTGGACTCAGTGGAGTCTGTTATTCCAATAAATCTGTTACATTTTAGATCTTAATTTCTATGCCCTGGTAGCATGGTCTCTACTGAGTTTTGTCCTGTTTATCTGTAACTCAGATAGCTCATTAGGTGGAGCATAATTCTTTTAATCAAAGTAAGGGTTTAGCTCCTTGTTCGAGCGACTGCTCCTTTCGGATATCTCAGCAATGGCTTATTTCTACTATCGGGGAGGAACAAGGAGTTCCTTAGTATGGTCTTGCATCCTTCTGTGGGTAGAGGCTCTCAACTACCTCATTTCTGATATTCCATCACAGGGGTGTACATCTGGGAAGCAGATTCTGATCAGGTAGATGTTTCTCTACGATACCACTCAGGGGGGGGTTCGGAGTTAGACTAGATGGCGTCTCGGCTAATCTTCGATCTTCCAGATACGGGTCCAGATCTAGGGACTCGCTAGCAGTTCTGGTGGCTGCTCGTGTTTTCACCGGATCGGTCTGATTTTCCTATTCACGTTTATCCTCCTTCCTCGGATAATAGCCCAGATCAACCAGGAACTGGTTTTCGGTGTTCCTATTTTTGGTTTGCGGACCTGGTAGAGAGGTTGTTCTCTCCTCCATTGAGATTTCCGCTGAGGAAGGACCTTCTACTACAGGGTCCTTTTTCTTCTTCCAAATCTAAGATTTTCGGTAGCTGCCGATTTGGAGTCTGATCGCCTAGTCTTGTTTAGACAAGGTTTTTCCGAAAAGGTTATTTATACCATGATTCATGCTCGTAAGCTGGTGACTCACAAGATTTACCATAAGGTGTAGTGGACATACCTTTACTGGTGCGAGTCTAGGGGTTTCCCTTGGAGTCAGGTGAGGGTTACCGCATTCTGTGTTTTCTTCAGGAGGGCTTGGAGAAGGGCTTGTCAGTCAGTACTCTGAAGGGCCAGATCTCTGTCCTTTCGATTATTTGGCATAAATGTCTGGCCGACTTACAAGATGTTCAATATTTTGTTCAGGCCTTGGTCAGAATCAGGCCTGTGTTTAAGTCTGTTGCTCCTCCATGGAGCCCTTATCTTGTTCTTAGGGTTCTGCAGCAGGCTCAGTTTGAGCCTATGCACTTTGTTGAGATTAAGTTATTGTCTTGGAAGGCTTTGTTTCTTCTAGCTATTTCTTCTGCTCGTAGAGTCTCAGAGCTTTCAGCTCTACAGTGTGATCCCCCTTATCTTATGTTTCATGCGGATAAGGCGGTCCTTTGTACCAAATTGGGATTTTTTCCTAAGGTGATTTCGGACTGCAATATCCATCAGGAAATTGTCGTTCCTTTGTTCTGTCCTAATCCTTCTTCTCATAAGGAACATCTGTTGCATAACCTGGATGTTGTGCGTACTTTGAAGTTCTATCTGCAGGCAACTAGGGATTTCCGTCAATCTACTGCCCTTTTTGTTGTGTTTTCTTGTAAAAATAAGGGCCAGAAGGCCACTTCTACTGCTCTTTCCTTTTGGTTGCGAAGTGTAATCCGGTTGGCCTATGAGACAGCTGGACAACAGCCTCCTGAGAGGATTACGGCTTATTCCACCAGGGCTGTCTCTTCTTTCTGGGACTTTTTTACAAAATCAATGTTTTTGCCTCTACTGAGGCTTCTTTTGAGAGGAAAATTCTTCAAGCGGTGGTGCCTTCTGTTTGGATCCATCTGTCTTGTTCTCCCTCCCTTCCATTCTGTGTCTTCTAGCTTGGGAATTGGTTCCCACTAGTAATTAGAATGGATTTGTGGACTCGTCATGCCATTGGAAAGAAAACCAAATTTATGCTTACCTGAAAAATTATTTTCTTTCCTGGCATGGAGAGTCTACAAGATAGCTTTTGTCATTTTCTAAACTTCAGGCACCTCTATACCCTTTGTGTCCTCTTCTCTTTCCATATTCCTTCGGCTGAATGACTGGGCGATTGTGGGAAGTGGGAGGATACTTAAAGCTTTGGGTACCTTCTTTCAAAATGGAAACTATCAGGTCCATTCTTCCTCTTGTGCAGGAGGGTCAATTCATGACCACCATAAATATGAAGGGTGCATACCTTCACATTTCAATCCACCAAGATCATCACCAGTATCTCTGTTTTGCTTTCCTGGATAAGCATTTCCAATTTATAGCTCTCTCATATGGTTTAGCCACGGCTCCAATGATAGAGAGGTCATAGGGGCTCTCCTTGCTGTAGCCAGACTGCAGGGGATTGCTGTGGCCCCTTACCTGGATGACATCTTGGTTCAGGCGCAATCTTTACATTTAGTGATATTTCACACAGAGAAGTTACTCTGGTATCTTTGGATGCATGGTTGGAAGTTAAACCTAGAAAAGGGTTCTCTCACATCCAACTCGAGAGTGAGCTTTCTAGGGATCATCATAGATTCTATCACCATGCATATTTATCTTGCAGATCAACACATGGAGAAGCTTTAGGTTATGTTGGAAAAAAGGAAAGATGCAGAGACAAAAGAGAATGGCACTACGTAATTGTATCCTTATTAAAATACCCAGGGTATGTGGATACTAATATTAGGGAGTGATTGTTGTATACTAGAAAAACTGTAGAGAGGGTAGTGGTAAGAAGAACCACGAAAACGTATACTATTTAGCACTCCATACTATCATGATCATATTTGTTTAAATTCATGAGTGGAAAATGGTATGGAGTACTAAATAGTATGCATTTTTGTGGTTCTTCTTACCACTACCCTTTCTACAGAAGCTTTAGGCTACCTGCCATCTACTTTATTCCAGTCTTTGGCCTTCGGTTGCTTAATAAATGGAAGTGGTAGGTCATATGGTTGCGGCTTTGCATGCTATTCCGTTTGCTCGCTTTCATCTGAGACCTCTAAGGTTATGTACGCTAAGGCAACGGAATGGAAATTATTTGGACCTGTCTTAGGTAATATCACTGGATCCAGAGAAGAGTCTCTCTGCTGGTGGCTGTCTAGGAAGGGTGAGAAAGCTATGGCTGTGGCTCTGGCATCCTGGCTCAAGCAGATTATTCGTAAGGCTTACTTGGTTGCAGTAAAATTGCCAAGAAAAGAGAAACTGCTCATTCTACAAGATCAGTATCAACTTCCTGGGCTTTCAAGGATGCAGCCTCATTGGAACAGATTTTCAAGGTGGCAACTTGATCTTCCCTTCACTCTTTTTTCAAATGTTATCATTTGGACATTTATGCTTCTTCGGATGCAGCTTTAGGCCGGGAAATCCTTCAGGCCACAGTGTCCAGCAAATAGGAACTGCCTACTTTTTGTCTTATTTACCCTTCCTTAATATGGACTCCCACCCTATTTTTGTATATGGGTGACAGTTCTTATTTGTAACTCATAACCCTGCTTTCTATCTTTCCTACCTTTTTTTTTGTCTCTCTGCTTAGCTATACGTAAACTGGAGAGGGAGAGGAAGTGGGAGGGACTAAAGCTCTAAGAAGGTTCTTGACCTCCTCCTGATAGGCTGGAATATATCCCACATGTTATGAAGCTATGGTCTCTCATCAACCCAAAGGAAATACATTTATCGATAAGTATAAATTCAGTTTTTTAACTAGGGGTTTCACATCATTAAAATAGGTGATTCTCATAAAAATGGCAATCACCCACCTAAGGTATTTACTGTAGGAGGTGGTGACTCCAAAGCAGACAGTTTTTCCTATAATACCCCTCACATGAAAGAGGGGATTACCCTCTCAAACAAGGGTCTGATAACCTTTATGTAGAAGGTGATTGCCTCAGAAACTGCAGTCAGCTAATAGTTGACTTTTAAAGGGCTCTGGGACCCTAGTACCCTCAGATGAGCACTAAAGAAGGGCGAGTGATCATGCCTCATTTGAAATATAAGCCCCTCTTTCTAAGTAGGGGTCATATGCCCAGATGGCTATTACCTGAATACCATGTAAGTGATAACCGGATAAAACCAGTCATGGAAAAAAATCAGGTTGAGGCAATAGATAGAGACAAATAATACCCCTTTATATGAAAGCGGTAGTCCCCCCCCCCCAGGTGAGTTGTCTTGTGCTCACCCAGCTGCTAGCTGATTATCAAAAACAAAGATTAATACTGAGCTACCACCATTAAACTAGTCTGTTTCATGTCTCTATACCTGTTAAGTGACTGCCATAGTAATAACACCCACCTGTCAGCAATGTGAGCCTCATTTTGTGTTAAAGTAGATCATCTATATACCTAAACTAATTTAAAAAAAAATGGGTACCAAATAAACGGAAAAACTATGTGACGGCGTGGATATCCCAGAACATCACACAAAAGTAAAACACAAATAATAAGCTACTTAAGGGACATGAAAGTCAACCTTAAGCTTTCATGATTCAGATAACACATGTAATTATAAGACACTATGAAATTAGCTTCTATTGTGAAATGTGCATTGTTCTTTTGGCATTCTTTGTTCAAAATCATATGCACATATGCTTAGCAACAATTCGTTACTTGAAGAAAGCTGCTGCTGCTGACTACACACATATTTCTCGTCATCACCAGATTAGCTCCCAGTAGTGCACTGCTGCTCTGTAACGCAACAACAGTGTGCAAACCCCATTGCAGAGATTAAAAACAGTTATAAACACGATTCACGAAACAGTGCAATAATAAATAAATGCTCTTTATATCCTTAGAGACAAACGCAAATAACTCTTCTAGAATTACACCCCCTCATACGTCACGGTAACAGGGCCTCGCTAGGCAAATGCGCAGCCGCTTTCTTTGGCACTATTGAGCTTCCGTAGAAGCATTAGCTCCTTGGTTTCCGGTGCGATTTTGTGTTTGTTTCTCCGGTACCGGGGCCAACATGTCTGGGGGACCGGCGGTGCAGATTAGTATTGAGTCTACCTGCGAGAAGCAGATACAGGAGGTGGGTCTAGATGGCTCAGAAACTTATGTTCAGCCGCTGTCTATGTCCCAGAATCTTGCCCGCCTGGCTCAGCGTATTGATTTCAGCCAGGACTCAGGGGAAGAGGATGAGGGTGCAGCGGGAGACCGGGAGCAGGAGTGGAACGAGCAGGAGGAAGACGAGGGTGAGAGAGAAATGTGACACTAATCAGGGGTGACAGTGCCACCACTGTGACACTATTTGGGATGACAGTTCCACCACTGTGACACTATTTGGGGGGACAGTTTCATCACTGTGGCTTTAATCAGGGGGACAGCTCCAACACTGTGACACGGGGGGGGGGTGGGGGTAGATCCATCACTGTGACTCTAATCATGGGGCAGCTCCATCACTGTGACTCTAATCAGGGGGACCCCTCCATCACTGTGACTCTAATCAGGGGGACCCCTCCATCACTGTGACTCTAATCAGGGGGACAGCTCCAACACTATGACACACTTCAGGGGGGGCAGCTCCATCACTGTGACTCTAATTAGGGGGGCTGCTCCATCACTGTGACTCTAATCAGGGGTACAGCTCCAACACTATGACACAAATCGGGGTTAGCTCCATTACTATGACTCTAATCATGGGGGTAGCTCCATCACTGTGACTTAATCAGGGGGTAGCTCCATCACTGTCACTCTAATCAGGGTGGTAGCTCTATCACTGTGACGCTAATCAGGGGGACGGCTCCATCACTGTGACACTACTCAGTGGGGACAGTTACATCACTGTAACACTACTAAGGGGGAGAGCTCCATAACTGTGACATTACTCGGGGGGGGGGGGGCAGTTACATTAATGTGACACTACTCAGGGGGACAGCTCCATCACTGTGATACTAATCAGGGGGACAGCTCCATCACTGTGACACTAATCAGGGGGACAGCTCCATCACTGTGACACTAATCAGGGGGACAGATCCATCACTGTGACACTAATCAGGGGGACAGCTCCATTACTGTGACTCTAATCAGTGGGACAGCTCCATCACTGTGACACTACTCAGTGGGGACAGTTACATCACTGTGACACTACTCAGGGGGAGAGCTCCATCACTGTGACATTACTCGGGGGGGGGGGCAGTTAATCACTGTGACACTAATCAGGGGGACAGCTCCATCACTGTGACACTAATCAGGGGGACAGCTCCATCACTGTGACACTAATCAGGGGGACAGCTCCATCACTGTGACTCTAATCAGGGGGACAGCTCCACCACTGTGACTCTAATCAGGGGGACAGCTCCACCACTGTGACTCTAATCAGGGGGACAGCTCCATCACTGTGACTCTAATCAGGGGGACAGCTCCATCACTGTGACTCTAATCAGGGGGACAGCTCCATCACTGTGACTCTAATCAGGGGGACAGCTCCATCACTGTGACTCTAATCAGGGGGACAGCTCCATCACTGTGACTCTAATCAGGGGGACAGCTCCATCACTGTGACTCTAATCAGGGGGACAGCTCCATCACTGTGACTCTAATCAGGGGGACAGCTCCATCACTGTGACTCTAATCAGGGGGACAGCTCCATCACTGTGACTCTAATCAGGGGGACAGCTCCATCACTGTGACTCTAATCAGGGGGACAGCTCCATCACTGTGACTCTAATCAGGGGGACAGCTCCATCACTGTGACTCTAATCAGGGGGACAGCTCCATCACTGTGACTCTAATCAGGGGGACAGCTCCATCACTGTGACTCTAATCAGGGGGACAGCTCCATCACTGTGACTCTAATCAGGGGGACAGCTCCATCACTGTGACTCTAATCAGGGGGACAGCTCCATCACTGTGACTCTAATCAGGGGGACAGCTCCATCACTGTGACTCTAATCAGGGGGACAGCTCCATCACTGTGACTCTAATCAGGGGGACAGCTCCATCACTGTGACTCTAATCAGGGGGACAGCTCCATCACTGTGACTCTAATCAGGGGGACAGCTCCATCACTGTGACTCTAATCAGGGGGACAGCTCCATCACTGTGACTCTAATCAGGGGGACAGCTCCATCACTGTGACTCTAATCAGGGGGACAGCTCCATCACTGTGACTCTAATCAGGGGGACAGCTCCATCACTGTGACTCTAATCAGGGGGACAGCTCCATCACTGTGACTCTAATCAGGGGGACAGCTCCATCACTGTGACTCTAATCAGGGGGACAGCTCCATCACTGTGACTCTAATCAGGGGGACAGCTCCATCACTGTGACTCTAATCAGGGGGACAGCTCCATCACTGTGACTCTAATCAGGGGGACAGCTCCATCACTGTGACTCTAATCAGGGGGACAGCTCCATCACTGTGACTCTAATCAGGGGGACAGCTCCATCACTGTGACTCTAATCAGGGGGACAGCTCCATCACTGTGACTCTAATCAGGGGGACAGCTCCATCACTGTGACTCTAATCAGGGGGACAGCTCCATCACTGTGACTCTAATCAGGGGGACAGCTCCATCACTGTGACTCTAATCAGGGGGACAGCTCCATCACTGTGACTCTAATCAGGGGGACAGCTCCATCACTGTGACTCTAATCAGGGGGACAGCTCCATCACTGTGACTCTAATCAGGGGGACAGCTCCATCACTGTGACTCTAATCAGGGGGACAGCTCCATCACTGTGACTCTAATCAGGGGGACAGCTCCATCACTGTGACTCTAATCAGGGGGACAGCTCCATCACTGTGACTCTAATCAGGGGGACAGCTCCATCACTGTGACTCTAATCAGGGGGACAGCTCCATCACTGTGACTCTAATCAGGGGGACAGCTCCATCACTGTGACTCTAATCAGGGGGACAGCTCCATCACTGTGACTCTAATCAGGGGGACAGCTCCATCACTGTGACTCTAATCAGGGGGACAGCTCCATCACTGTGACTCTAATCAGGGGGACAGCTCCATCACTGTGACTCTAATCAGGGGGACAGCTCCATCACTGTGACTCTAATCAGGGGGACAGCTCCATCACTGTGACTCTAATCAGAAGGACAGCTCCATCACTGTGACTCTAATCAGGGGGACAGCTCCATCACTGTGACTCTAATCAGGGGGACAGCTCCATCACTGTGACTCTAATCAGGGGGACAGCTCCATCACTGTGACTCTAATCAGAAGGACAGCTCCATCACTGTGACACTACTCGGTGGGGGCAGTTGCATCACTGTGACACTACTCGGGGGGAGAGCTCCATCACTGTGACACTACTCGGGGGGAGAGCTCCATCACTGTGACACTAATCGGGGGGACAGCTCCATCACTGTGACACTAATCAGTGGGGACAGTTACATCACTGTGACACTACTCAAGGGGAGAGCTCCATAACTGTGACATTACTCAGGGGGGGGGCAGTTACATCACTGTGACACTAATCAGGGGGACAGCTCCATCACTGTGACTAATCAAGGGGACAGCTCTATCACTGGGACTCTAATCAGGGGGACAACTCCATTACTGGGACACTACTCAGTGGGGACAGTTACATCGCTGTGACACTGCTCAGGGGGCGAGCTCCATCACTGTGACACTACTCGGTGGGGGCAGTTACATCACGTGATGCTACTCGGGGGGACAGCTCCATCACTGTGACGCTACTCGGGGGGACAGCTCCATCACTGTGACGCTACTCGGGGGGACAGCTCCATCACTGTGACGCTACTCGGGGGGGACAGCTCCATCACTGTGACGATACTCGGGGGGACAGCTCCATCACTGTGACACTACTCGGGGGGACAGCTCCATCACTGTGACACTACTCGGGGGGACAGCTCCATCACTGTGACGCTACTCGGGGGGACAGCTCCATCACTGTGACGCTACTCGGGGGGACAGCTCCATCACTGTGACGCTACTCGGGGGGGACAGCTCCATCACTGTGACACTAATCAGGGGGACAGTTACATCACTGACACTACTCAGTGGGGACAGTTACATCGCTGTGACACTACTCGGGGGGGAGAGCTCCATCACTGTCACACTACTCGGGGGGCAGTTATATCACTGTGACTCTAATCAGGGGGACAGCTCCATTACTGTGACTAATCAGGGGGAGAGCTCCATCACTGTGACAGTATTCAGGGGGGCAGTTACATCACTGTGTGAAATAGCAGTGCCTTTTCTGTAATAATAACTTGGGGGATAGCTCACTGTGACACTGACCAGAAGAACTACTCCACTGCCGTAACCTTAACACTAACTTGGGGACTACTTCATTTCTGTGACAATGATCAGAGTGAATACTCCATGACTGACACTATCCAAGGTGACTTCTTCATCAATGTGACATCTGCATCTATATATATATATATTTCTTTCATGTAATTAGCAAGAGTCCATGAGCTAGTGACGTATGGGATATACATTCCTACCAGGAGGGGCAAAGTTTCCCAAACCTTAAAATGCCTATAAATACACCCCTCACCACACCCACAATTCAGTTTTACAAACTTTGCCTCCGATGGAGGTGGTGAAGTAAGTTTGTGCTAGATTCTACGTTGATATGCGCTCCGCAGCAAGTTGGAGCCCGGTTTTCCTCTCAGCGTGCAGTGAATGTCAGAGGGATGTGAGGAGAGTATTGCCTATTTGAATGCAGTGATCTCCTTCTAAGGGGTCTATTTCATAGGTTCTCTGTTTTCGGTCGTAGAGATTCATCTCTTACCTCCCTTTTCAGATCGACGATATACTCTTATATATACCATTACCTCTGCTGATTCTCGTTTCAGTACTGGTTTGGCTATCTGCTATATGTAGATGAGTGTCCTGGGGTAAGTAAGTCTTATTTTCTGTGACACTCCTAGCTATGGTTGGGCACTTTGTTTATAAAGTTCTAAATATATGTATTCAAACATTTATTTGCCTTGACTCAGAATGTTCAACTTTCCTTATTTTTCAGACAGTCAGTTTCATATTTGGGATAATGCATTTTAATTTAACATTTTTTACCTTAAAATTTGACTTTTTCCCTGTGGGCTGTTAGGCTCGCGGGGGCTGAAAATGCTTCATTTTATTGCGTCATTCTTGGCGCGGACTTTTTTGGCGCAAAAATTCTATTTCCGTTTCCGGCGTCATACGTGTCGCCGGAAGTTGCGTCATTCTTTGACGTTATTTTGCGCCAAAAATGTCGGCGTTCCGGATGTGGCGTCATTTTTGGCGCCAAAAAGCATTTAGGCGCCAAATAATGTGGGCGTCTTATTTGGCGCGAAAAAATATGGGCGTCACTTTTGTCTCCACATTATTTAAGTCTCATTTTTTATTGCTTCTGGTTGCTAGAAGCTTGTTCTTTGGCATTTTTTCCCATTCCTGAAACTGTCATTTAAGGAATTTGATCAATTTTGCTTTATATGTTGTTTTTTTCTTTTACATATTGCAAGATGTTCCACGTTGCAACTGAGTCAGAAGTTACTTCAGGAAAGTCACTGCACAGTGCTGGAGCTACCAAGCTAAGTGTATCTGCTATAAACTTTTGGTATCTGTTTCTCCAGCTGTTATTTGTATTGCATGTCATGTCAAACTTATTAATGCAGATAAAATTTCCTTTAGTACTGTTACATTACCTGTTGCTGTTCCGTCAACATCTAATTTTCAGAGTGTTCCTGATAACATAAGAGATTTTATTTTTTAAATCCATTAAGAAGGCTATGTCTGTTATTTCTCCTTCTAGTATACATAAAAGTCTTTTAAAACTTCTCTTTTTTCAGATGAATTTTTAAATGAACATCATCATTCTGATACTGATAATGGTTCTTCTGGTTCAGAGGTTTCTGTCTCAGAGGTTGATGCTGATAAATCTTTGTATTTGTTCAAGATGGAATTTATTCGTTCTTTACTTAAAGAAGTGTTATTTGCATTAGAAATAGAGGATTCTGGTCCTCTTGATTCTAAATGTAAACGTTTAAATAAGGTTTTTAAATCTCCTGTAGTTATTCCAGAAGTGTTTTATCTCCCTGATGCTATTTCTGAAGTAATTTCCAGGGAATGGAATAATTTGGGTAATTTATTTACTCCTTCTAGACGTTTAAGCAAATTATATCCTGTGCCATCTGACAGATTAGAGTTTTTTGAGACAAAAATCCCTAAGGTTATGGGGCTATCTCTACTCCTGCTAATGTACTACTATTCCTACGGCAGATAGTACTTCATTTAAGGATCCTTTAGATAGGAAAATTGAATCCTTTCTAAGAAAAGCTTAATTATGTTCAGGTAATCTTCTTAGACCTGCTATATTTTTAGCGGATGTTGCTGCAGCTTCAACTTTTTGATTAGAAGCTTTAGAGCAACAAGTAACAGATCATAATTTTATAGCATTATTATTATTCTATAACATGCTAATAATTTTATTGGTGATACCATCTTTTGATATCATTAGAGTTGATGTCAGGTATATGTCTCTAGCTATTTTAGCTAGAGAAGCTTTATGGATTAAACTTGGAATGCTGACATGTCTTCTAAGTCATCTTTGCTTTCCCTTTCTTTCCAGGGTAAATAATCATTTTAGTTCCTTTCCTTACAAGGAACAAAAGCCTGATCCTTCATCCTCAGGAGCGGTATCAGTTTGGAAACTATTTCCAGTTTGGAATATATCCAAGCCTTATAGAAACCTATAGCCAGCTCCTAAGTACCTATGAAGGTGTGGCCCTTATTCCAGCTCAGCTGGTATGGGGCAGATTACGTTTTCTTCAAAGAAATTTGGATCAATTCCGTTCTTAATCTCTGGTTTCAGAAACATTGTTTCAGAAAGGTACAGAATTGGCTTCAAGTTAAGGCCTCCTGCTAAGAGATTCTTTTCTTTCCCGTGTCCCAGTTAACACAGCAAAGGCTCAGCATTTCTGTAATGTGTTTCAGATCTAGAGTTGGCTGGAGTATTTATGCCAGTTCCAGTTCTGGAACAGGGGCTGGGGTTTTATTTTATCTCTTCATTTGTACCAAAGAAGGTCAATTCCTTCAGACCAGTTCCGGATCTGTCATTATTGAATCGTTATGTTAGGATACCAACATTCAAGATGGTTACTGTAGGACTATCCTGCCTTTTGTTTAGCAAGGGCATTATATGTCTACAATAGATTTACAGGATGTGTATCTGCATATTCCGATTCATCCAGATCACTTTTAGTGTCTGAGATTCTCTTTTTAGACAAGCATTACCAGTTTTGTGGCTCTACCGTTTGGCCTAGCCTCAGTTCCAAGAATTTTTTTCAAAGGTTCTCGGTGCCCCTTTTTTCTGTAATCAGAGAATAGGGTTTTGGTATTTCCTTATTTGGACGATATCTTGGTACTTGCTCAGTCTTCTCATTTTCGAAGAATCTCATACGAATCGACTTGTGTTGTTTCTTCAATTTCATGGTTGGAGGATCAATTTACCATTCAGTTCATTGATTCCTCAGACAAGGGTAACCTTTTTAGGTTTCTAGATAAATTCAGTGTCTATGACTCTGTCCTTGTCAGACAAGAGAAGTTTAACATTGATATCAGCTTGTCAAAACCTTCAGTCACAATCATTCCCTTTGGTAGCCTTATGCATGGAAATGTTGGGTCTTAGGACTGCCACATCAGATGCGATCTCCTTTGCTCGTTTTCACATGCGACCTCTTCAGCTCTGTATGCTGACCCAATGGTGCAGGGATTACTCAAAGATATCTCAATTAATATCTTTAAACCGATTTTACAACACTCTCTGACATGGTGGACAGATCACCATCGTTTAGTTCAGGGGGCTTCTTTGTTCTTCCGACCTGGACTATAATCTCAACAGATGCAAGTCTTACAGGTTGGGGAGCTGTGTGGGGGTATCTGACGGCACAAGGGGTTTGGGAATCTCAGGAGGTGAGATTTCCGATCAATATTTTGGAACTCCGTGCAATTTTCAGAGCTCTTCAGTCTTGGCCTCTTCTCAAGAGAGAGTTGTTCATTTGTTTTCAGATAGACAATGTCACAACTGTGGCATACATCAATCATCAAGGAGGGACTCACAGTCCTCTGGCTATGAAAGAAGTATCTCGAATTTTGGTTTGGGTGGAATCCAGCTCCTGTCTAATCTCTGCGGTTCATATCCCAGGTATGGACAATTGGAAAGCGGATTATCTCAGTCGCCAAACGTTGCATCCGGGCGAATGGTCTCTTCACCCAGAGGTATTTCTTCAGATTGTTCAAATGTGGGAACTTCCAGAAATAGATCTGATGGCTTCTCATCTAAACAAGAAACTTCCCAGGTATCTGTCCAGATCCCGGGATCCTCAGGCGGAGGCAGTGGATGCTTTATCACTTCCTTGGAAGTATCATCCTGCCTATATCTTTCCGCCTCTAGTTCTTCTTCCAAGAGTAATCTCCAAGATTCTGAAGGAATGCTCGTTTGTTCTGCTGGTAGCTCCGGCATGGCCTCACAGGTTTTGGTATGCGGATCTTGTCCGGATGGCCTCTTGCCAACCGTGGACTCTTCCGTTAAGACCAGACCTTTTGTCTCAAGGTCCTTTTTTCCATCAGGATCTGAAATCCTTAAATTTAAAGGTATGGAGATTGAACGCTTGATTCTTGGTCAAAGAGGTTTCTCTGACTCTGTGATTAATACTATGTTACAGGCTCGTAAAACTGTATCCAGAGAGATATATTATAGAGTCTGGAAGACCTATATTTCTTGGTGTCTTTCTCATCATTTTTCTTGGCATTCTTTTAGAATACCGAGAATATTACAGTTTCTTCAGGATGGTTTAGATAAGGGTTTGTCCGCAAGTTCCTTGAAAGGTCAAATCTCTGCTCTTTCTGTTCTTTTTCACAGACAGATTGCTATTCTTCCTGATATTCATTGTTTTGTACAAGCTTTGGTTCGTATAAAGCCTGTCATTAAGTCAATTTCTCCTCCTTGGAGTTTGAATTTGGTTCTGGGGGCTCTTCAAGCTCCTCCATTTGAACCTATGCATTCATTGGATATTAAATTACTTTCTTGGAAAGTTTTGTTCCTTTTGGCCATCTCTTCTGCCAGAAGAGTTTCTGAATTATCTGCTCTTTCTTGTGAGTCTCCTTTTCTGATTTTTCATCAGGATAAGGCGGTGTTGCGAACTTCTTTTGAATTTTTACCTAAGTTGTGAATTCCAACAACATTAGTAGAGACATTGTGGTTCCTTCATTATGTCTTAATCCTAAGAATTCTAAGGAGAAATCGTTGCATTCTTTGGATGTTATTAGAGCTTTGAAATATTATGTTGAAGCTACTAAGTCTTTCCGAAAGACTTCAAGTTTATTTGTTATCTTTTCCGGTTTTAGAAAGGCCAGAAAACTTCTGCCATTTCTTTGGCATCTTGGTTGAAATCTTTAATTCATCTTGCCTATGTTGAGTCGGGTAAGACTCCGCCTCATAGGATTACAGCTCATTCTACTAGGTCAGTTTCTACTTCCTGGGCGTTTAGGAATGAAGCTTCGGTTGATCATATTTGCAAAGCGGCAACTTGGTCCTCTTTGCATACTTTTACCAAATTCTACCATTTTGTTGTATTTTCTTCTTCTGAAGCAGTTTTTGGTAGAAAAGTACTTCAGGCAGCGTTTTCACTTTGAATCTTCTGCTTATGTTTTTTCATTAAACTTTATTTTGGGTGTGGATTATTTTCAGCAGGAATTGGCTGTCTTTATTTTATCCCTCCCTCTCTAGTGACTCTTGTGTGGAAAGATCCACATCTTGGGTAGTCATTATCCCATACGTCACTAGCTCATGGACTCTTGCTAATTACATGAAAGAAAACATAATTTATGTAAGAACTTACCTGATAAATTCATTTCTTTCATATTAGCAAGAGTCCATGAGGCCCGCCCTTTTTTTGTGGTGGTTATGATTTTTTTGTATAAAGCACAATTATTCCAATTCCTTATTTTATATGCTTTCACACTTTTTTCTTATCACCCCACTTCTTGGCTATTCGTTAAACTGAATTGTGGGTGTGGTGAGGGGTGTATTTATAGGCATTTTAAGGTTTGGGAAACTTTGCCCCTCCTGGTAGGAATGTATATCCCATACGTCACTAGCTCATGGACTCTTGCTAATATGAAAGAAATGAATTTATCAGGTAAGTTCTTACATAAATTATGTTATATATATATATATTATTATTTACGTCCATATTTTTTGCCATTCTTCAAATGTCTGTGCATTCATCCCTCACTCGTGATCTTTTATGGGATTTTTTTTTTTTAAATTAATTTTTCTTTTCACTTTTACCTTATAATTTATCTGTGTATTGTGTTTTTTTAAGGTCTTGTCAAATTCCAACCTTCTCTCTGGCCCTGGGATTCTGTGAGGAACAATTTAAGAAGTTCATTTACTGAAATGTGTGTTTTGTATGATGTTCTGATGATTGTGAAAGAAAAGAGACACATGATTTTAGATCCTGTGTCACAAGATTCACTGGGCGCCAAACAGGTATCACAGTTTTAATTTTAATTATTATTTTTCTTTTGTTTGATTTTATTGTAAAGGGAACAAACAGATGGTCTTAGTAGTGCATGAAATATTAAATAATAATATTATTTTCCCATATGCTTATGTAAAATTTAAAAACATGCAAGAATAAGTCATTTTTATAAAATTTACAGAATTTGAAAACCCTTCTGTTTTTTTTACTTGTAGTATATTATGCATTTTGGGTTCTAGCATACTTCATTCACGGTTTGACAAATATGTTTAAGATTAATTAGCTGATGTATGCTCAAGTTAGCGATGTAACAGTTCACATTCCCGTCTGAATCCTTCACAGCCAGTGTATTGAACAGGAGGACGCGAGGGAACCTTTATTAAAGGGACATGATTCCCAAGTGTTGCAGCAAATCTATAAAAAGCTGTCTAGAAGTTCCCCTAACATCACCTGAACATCTCTATGTAAAAAAAGAAGATACTTTACTTCAAATCTTCCTCAGTAGTAACATCCCATTGTAAAGGGATTTTAAGCAGCCAATTAGGATGCTAGTCCCAGGACATGCTAGTAAGCGTGCTTCTGGCATGCACAGTCATGTTATTTCCCTATGCAGTATAAGGAAGTTTACTATGAAATCTTAAAGGGACTTTAAACACTAAATCAATGCTAGATACAATGATGCTTTCAAAGAAAAGATTAATCTGTGAATTAAATGTAGATGTATTTTCAAAGTTTCATTAGTTGTTTTAATATTGACAAAATAAGTGTAAAGTTTTAGCGTCTATAAAACAATGGGAGCTGCCATGTTGTAACTTAGGTTACCTTCTCTGCTGTTGCAGATTGGAGACAGTTATAAATAGGTCACTAGAGTGTGCAGCCAATGGCTGTGTGGAATATGACAGTGTTCTGCACTTCAATTTCTAACAGGAACTGAAAAGCTCATAGTTTCAAAACGGATTTACAGGAAAAGGGGACAAAATAAATAAGTATATTGCAGAGGTTTTTATATATATATATATATATATATATATATACAGTTTATCATTTTATATTGCCATCACAGTGTTAAATGTCCCTTTAAGAAATGTCAGTGAAATCTCATGAGGTCACATTAAAGCAAAGTGTGACATAATCACTGATGAAGCTCATTGGCTGTTTTCTTTTTTCTTTCTTTTCTTTTCTTCTCAACATGTGAGGATAGCTGCTCAAAGATTACTTAGTATTGTGAGCTGAAGAAATTTTGAGGTAAAATATCTTCCTTTTTTACATAGAGATGTTCAGGGGATATTTTCTAGTCGGCTTTTTACAGTTATGCTGCATCACTTTTCAAGTGATTTAGTATATGGTTATGTTCCTTTAATCATATTTTCCATAAAAGGGACATAGTATGAAACAAATTTGTGCATGAATGTATTTTAGCTTTGAAAAGAAGCATTTTTTCAGCATACATGTATTAGTAAAAATTCCCCTAGCAAAAGTTATGTTTCATTGATAGCTTTTACAGTGTACTGAGCATATGCACATATGCCCCATGTACCCTCATTCAAACACCACAACTACTGAGAGATGTGGCAGTGGAATCTATTCATAAGTGATAATACAAATTAATACAATATATTATGTCTGAGCAAAGTGCTGTGTTTAAATGTAGGTGCAAAGAATATTTGCTCAGTTAAATGGGCAGTAAAACACCTTGAGATTTTTATATAAAAAGACTAGTTGTGAATAACAAAACCACTTTGCAATATGCATCAATAATTTATTTTTCATATCATTTAGCTTTGGATATTGTGGATGTTCTAATTCTCAGAATTTGAAAAGCACTCTGCTGACTTATGAAGGCTATTCCTGCTGTACATATTTCCCTTATTGGCTGATAACAACGGCAAAACAATGTACTCTATACCAACATCATGATAGTGGCTATTCTTGCTATCTGCAAACTAAAGCCCAGATTGGCTCCTCCAAGTAAATCAAATGGTGGGTGGTTCTTGAAAAACAATTGCAGTAAAAAAGGATGCTAATTGGTTTAAAAAACATGTATACTTGTCTAATATGTTATTATATAGCTACACAACAGAAATGTGTTGTAATTCCAAGATGCTTACTGCCCCTTTAAGTTTTTTAAAAGATTCTTATTAATCACATGACTTTGTGTACTGTAAAGAATTTTTTTCCCCAGTTAATTATTCTCTATTAAAGGGACATCAAACCCACATTTTTTCTTTCATGTTTTAGATAGAACTTATCATTTTAAAAATGTTTCCAATTTACTTCTATTATCAAATTTGCTTAGTTCTCATGTTCTTCTTTGTTAAAGAGATATCTAGATAGGTAGCGTGCACGTCTGGAGCACTACATGATAAGAAATAGTGCTGCCTTCTAGTGCTCTTGCTAATGTCTAACGTTGTTGCAAAACTGCTGCCATATAGTGCTGCAGACACGTGCACACTCCTGAACTTAGCTTCCTGCTTTTCAACAAAGGATAACAAGAAAACAAAGAAATTTTGATAACAGAAGTACATTGGAAACGTTTTTAAAATATGTTCTATCTGATCCATGAAAGAAAAAAATGGTGTTTTACGTTCCTTTTAACCCTTTGACCGGGCTAATTTGTCTACATCAGAATAACGTTCCGATGTAAACAAATTGAAATCATGCAATCGCAAGATTTCAATGATGGGATCGGGTCGGGGGCGTCCCTATGACGTTAGGCACACCCTCCAGACCAGGATCCCATTCTGGAAGCGCCGTTGGCTTCAGTGCAGCCAAACGGTTAGGGCGTTCCATACCGTCCTAACGGCGCTAAAGCCCAGCAAAGTTAGGAAGGCATGGAACAGACTAACATCGGGAAAAGGTTAAATAAAAAAAAACTTATTTTTGCACTGTTGTGGAATGTGGTTTGTTTTTTCACTTTTTATCTTTTAGACAGGATTTTCATAATGATTTACTTAACTAAAGCAGATCTGTTTTGCAGTATGTAAACAATGAAAGTCCTAATCTAACGAATCATTACAAATGTGTGTTCTTGATTTTTGTGTAAAGAGTCAGCATGGTTTGATGTTGGTTTCGAAGAAGAAATCTCTCGCAGCAGCGTCCCAGATTCTCATGAAAGGGGCAGAGAGACTATCTAAATCTGTGGCTGAAAACCAAGAAAATAAACGTCAGAGAGACTTTAATTCTGAACTGCTTCGAATACGGCAACATTGGAAACTAAGGAAACTGGGTGATAAAATCCTTGGAGATCTGAGTTACCGCAGTGCTGGCAAGTTCATTTTATTAGAGGTTTTTATATCTTTTATACTGTTCTATTGACGTCTCAGTGGATCCTATCTCCCAGCCAGTATTTAGCTTAGTGACGGACGGGTAAAATGCCTAAGCCAAGGAGAAAAATAGGTTGATTGTTAATTTTTTCTAAAACTGATTATTAAAAGGCAAAAAAATCTACTATTCCTAGAGAAGTAAAAAAAAAAATGCTATTTTCCCCCCTTCGTTTAAATAAGTATTCTATTGAAATAATCAAACACTTTTTTTTTTTTTTTTTTTTTTTTTTGTTAGAGCATTTAATTTTTAACTAAATTAATGTATTTTACAATGCGTTGGCCCGTTAAAAGGATGAACAGTAAAGTCAAAATTGAACTTTCATGGTTTGGATACATTTTTTTTAAACAACTGTCTTACTTCTGTTATCAAATTTGCTTAGTTCTCTTGGTATCCTTTGTTGAAGGCTCTTCAACACTCTATGACAGCAGTGTTCACAACAATCTATAACTCTGCTACAAATAATGTTGTCGTAGAGTACTAAAGACACGTGCACGCTCCTAAGACCCTATGAGTCAACCTAGATTTACTCTCCAACTAAGGATACCAAAAGAACAAAGCAAATTTGATAATCTATGTAATTTGGAAAGTTGTTTAAAATTAAATGTTCTTTCTGAATCATGTACGTTTAACTTTACCTTTTACTGTCCCTTTGAAGTAGCGCTCCTTTACCATTCCAGTTCAGGATGCAACTGGTTTGCACATGAGAAGAAAGCATACATGAGTATGCTCCTATCAAGAACCTTATCATCATCTGCAGCATAAAAGGGGTGTTCCAGGTGTGAAACTTTAACAACATGCTTAACCCCTTTGAAGGAGTTAAACGCATATTAAAAAAAAAAAAAAAACAATTTGTCACTTGACTGCCCTTTTAACATTGAGTGGCTGGTAACTTTTTCTCTCCTGCCTAGTAAACTGCACTGCTTTTTTTCCATCCTTGATAATTGGTAGTATTGTTTATTTTTGTGTGATAAATAAGGGAGTTTTTGAAAGATTTAAATCCTTCTGTTTTGTAGTCGCAGCTGATTACTAACCACATCCTGTTGCCTTATGTGTAGTAATCTGTTTCACCTTCTAGTACATTGTTCTTATCTACATGTACAAACTCTTAGGGTAATGCTTTAAATAGACACTATCACATTAATTTTATATAAACCAATAAACACATAGTTTAAAGTCATCTCCAGAGTAGCTCCACTACTTAGAGCTAACTGAACACATCTGGTGAGCCAATGACAAGAGGTATGTGCATAGCCACCAATCACCAGGTAGCTCCTAGTGGTGCATTGATGCTCCTGAACCCACTTAAGTGTGCTTTATTTCATCACATGGTTAGAGTCCATGAGACATCACATGTGGGAAGTGTTTCCTATTAATGCAAAGAGTGCTGGTTTGGCGAGGCAACCTTTATGGCTCAAGTCTAGGTCTGCTGACATGGTTTCTAAACTCAGACTATTATCGCTTTCCTTTGAGGGTAAAATTATCAACAGTTATAGAAAAATGGGTGGGGGGGGGAGATTTTGGAAGAAGGGGGGATAAGGAGCTAATTTTTGGAGATATTTAGCTTAAGGTAGTGAGAGGACATCCAGGATGAGATATGAGAAAGACAGTTAGTGACTCGTGTTAGCAAGGAAGGAGATAGGTCTGGTGGAGAGAGGTAAATTTGTGTGTCAGCATACAATTTATATTGAAACCCGTGAGACTTTATTAAAGAACTTAATGATGATGCATAGATTGAGAAGAGAAGGGAACCCAGGACAGAGCCTTGTGGTACCCCAACAGAATGTAGTAAACGGGCAGAGAATGCACTAGAGAAGGCTACAATAAAAGGTATAGTTAGACAGGTAGAAAGAGAACAAGGAGAGGGCTGTGTCGCAAATGCCAAAGGATTGGAGGGTTCAAAGCAAAAGAGGGTGGTTAACAGTATCAAAGGCTGCAGACAGAGCAAGGAGGATTAGCAGAGAGAATTGGCCTAGGTCAAGGAGGGAGTTTTAATGTAAGGGAATGTGATAGACATTTTGAGGCAAGGGGGAGTAGGGAAATAGGGTGGTAGTTGGATTGAGAGAAGGTTTTCTGAGGATAGGTGTTACCAGTGCATGTTTTAGAGATTGAGGGAAATATACCAGTGTTGAGGGAGAGGTTGAAAATGTGTGTGAGTATAGGAGGTAGGAGAGTAGCTGTGAGGGGATGGGATTGAGGTGAGAGGACAGTATAAGGGCAGAAAATTCTTCCTTAGTAACAGGAGCGAAAGTGCTAAATTTATGGATTTGTGGGTTTTGAATGATTGCATGCTTTTGAGGTTTTTTGAGACTTACTATGTTGAGAGATTTAGTTTCTGATGGAATCAATTTTGTTATTGAAGTGGCTGGCAAAGTCTTGAGCTGAGAGTAAAGTTGTAATAGGAGGTGGGCAGAAAAGAGTATTGAAAGTGGACAACAGACATTTTGGATTTGAAGAAAGAGTAGTGTGTAAGAGTAGAGAAGTTATCTTGCTTAGAGAGGTGAAGGGCAGAATAGTTTGAGTTCAAGATGAACTTGTAATGAAGATAGTCAGCTGATCATCAAGATTTTCTCCAGTGTCGCTCAGCAGTTCGGAAACATCTGCATAGGTAGCATGTCAGAGGAGTTTTCCAGGGATTAGGTTGAGTGTGTGACTTCCGAGCTATGGTAGGAGGGGCCACATTGTCAAGGACTGATGTAAGGGTGGAATTGTAGTGGCAGATAGATTGGTCATGGCAGGGAAATGCGGAGATGGAAGAGAGCAGAGGTTTGAGAGAGTTTGAGACCTGTTGCTGATCTAGTTACTTGCTTCTGTATTTGGTGTGAGGAGTAGAAGGAGGGAGAGTTATAGGGAGTGATATGATGTTGCAAGTGAAGAGATGATGGTCAGAAAGAGGAAAAGGGGAGTTTGTGAAGTTTGAGGTAGGGCATCGAGAGTTGAAAATCAGATCAAGAGTGACCATCTTTGTGAGACGGAGAAGTCGGTTCATTGTGAGAGACCGAAAGGGGAAGTGAGTTGCAGAAGGAAGCAGTGGGATTGTCAACAGGGAGGTTGAAGTCCCCAAGAATGAGGACAGGGATGTCAGAGGTGTTCTTTGCACTAGCTATTCTTTTTTCCCAAGGTAATATCTACCTATCTTATTCAACCAGATATTGTCGTTCCTTCTTTATGTCCAGCTCTTAAGAATTCTTTGGAGCGACTTTGTCACAACTTGGATGTTTTGAGAGCTTTAAAATTCTATGTTGAAGCTACAATGGATTTTAGACTGTCTTCTTCTCAGTTTTTCTATTTTACTGGACCTTGCAGGGGTCAGGATTACAGCAGTTACCATAGCCACTTGGCTTAAGACCTTAATTCGAAAGAAATATTTGGTTGGGTTAAGATTTTGCTTGAGCGCCTTGCGGCTCACTCCATAAGAGCAGTTGCCACTTCTTGGGCCTTCCCTAATGGGGCTTCCATAGAATAGATTTGTAAGGCGGCTACGGTCCTCGTTGTATACTTTTTTGAAGTTTTACCATTTTGATTTAGGCTGCTTTTGGTAGGAAAGTTCTTCAGGCCTGATCAGTAACATTTCTGCCTTTACTGTTTGTCGTCATCCCCCCATTACATGTTGGTCTAGTCAGGACTTCACTGCTTGGGTATAGATTCCCACACATGGTGTCTCCTGGACTCTCTCCTAAGGAAAAAAAAAACAACTAAATCTATACTTAACTGATAAGTTAATTTCTTTCATGATGGTGAGAGTCCACAAGTCCAGCCTTTTCTTTTATATAGTTTGCGGCAGTTTTTGTTTTTCCATTTGTCCCACTTTGTCTTTCCTGCTTTTGATATGCATGACAGATGATTAAGGGTAAGTAGGAGTGATTTAAGCTCTGGTATGTAGAGGTATTTTTGCCTCCTCCTAATAGTGGACTGGAGTATAATTCCCATGTGATGTCTTGTGGACACTTAAGCCCATTAATCTGCCCTCTTTTTTCCCCTTTTTAGATAAAATAATTTTTATTAACCGCCATCTTCCTCCTTGTACATCCGGAAAGTTAAATATAGCGTACATTGAAAAAACATCAAATATCAAAACACATAGTGCTCTTTGCATAGGTATATTCTAAAGATGCGATGGTTCTCGTCTAAGATCAGTTCTCTTATTAAGGTTTCCCAGGAAACCACATGCAATCTTCCTTATCTGTCTTTCATTGAGATGTCAACATTCTTTCTTAACATCTTAGGTTATTGCAATCTATCTCAGGCTATATGGAGGATCTCCTCATTTTCCATACTTTTCCTCTAATTACTCCTTTTATATTTCAGTAAATATAACAGTCTATATCGGAGATACATATCCATGGGGGGTAATATTCTTATAGTTTTAGCAATACACTTACTTTAATAAGAACAAACAAAACTTAATAAACTAGAAATCACATAATATAGAACTAATGGAATCACGGGTAAATACCGCCCTAATCTCTGTCTAAATGGCCAATAGTGGCTCACTCAACAACCTTTTCCCTATACTGAATAAGCTATCCCACCGACTATCAAACTCCATCATCTAAGAGCTCTTTACAGCCTATTTTACCTTGTTTTTGTACTACCATTAAGTATCCAATAAAACCATATCCTCTAACGCCGGTTCTGTGTCTTGTATAAATGCTGTTGTCTCGTACATCGAGTAGACCATCTGTATCCTAGCTAAAACCTCTGTCCACGACGGTACCCCTTTTTCCAATATTTAGCTATAGCTATTCTTGTGGTAGTGCAGAGGATTCGAATAAAAGTGTTTATATGCTTGTTTAATCTCGGTATGGGCTCGTGCAATAATGCCTGAGCCGAAGTGAGAGAGATTTGTTCATCTAATAATGTGCTCAGCAGTGTTGATAACTCCTGCCATACTTTTTGGACTTTAGGACAATCACACCACATGTGGAGGTACGATCCTATGTCCCTACACCCTCTAGCAGTATTTAGAGCCTCCTGTCACTATATGAGATGTCCTTATTGGTGTCAAATACCACCTAAAGGACGTCTTCAATATGTTCTCTCTTAGATCTGCACTAATGAGACCCTTGCTAGCGTAGTAAAATATATCGTTCTGTTCGTCTATCTCAAACTCTTTTGCAATATCTGTCTCCCATTTCAGTAGTATTGGAGCCTTAGTAAGGTATTTAGTTTCTTATAGAGAGATCTATAATCTAGAGATCGCTTTCTTAGGCCTATTGATAGCTGTGCATATCTGCCACCCTATATAAGCCTTTGTTTTCCCACTTCTTAATGTGATATCTAAACTCTTCATTTATTAAATATTTTAGTGGCATTATCAGAGACTGTTTAGGAATTAGTTTCCCTACTTGTTGGAGATTGGCCCATTGTTGTTTGGTAATTTGTGTGGTTTTGTTTTGATATATTTTTTGATCTTTACTTTTTTGCGGTGTTCCATATAATATTGTCAGATTCTTCTAGCCCCCCCATTGCTGCCTCGAAGGCAGGCCAAAGGACATCTTTCTGTCTTCTACCGAGTAGGGAATTCTGAGCCAGTCTTGCTGCTGTATAATAGTCTTGTAGATTAGGAACTCCCACCCCCCAATTGTCTGTGTTTCGTCAAAATTTGGTGTGGGATCCTCGGGTGTTTATTATCCCTCAAAAATCTATGTATGTCTCGTTGAAGGCTGTCTAAGTCTAGGCTGTTAATTTTGATTGGAAGGACCCGAAACAAGTAAAGAATTCTAGGCAAGATTGTCATCTTAACGGCAGATAATCTTCCATAACAAGAGAATCCCATTCTCCCCCATTTCCCTAAGTCCGATCTAATCACTTTAAACAGGGGAATGTAGTTAGAAGCGTATCATTTTGAGAAATGTGTAGTCAATTTTATCCCTAAGTATTTTAGTCCATCTGGAACCCATTTGAAATCAAAATTTGCCTCAATCGCCTTAATGGTATGTTTTGGTAACAACAGAGGGAGCACCTCACATTTTTCTATATTGATTTTGTAACCACAAATTTGAGAGAATAGCTGTAAAGCATGATATACATGAGGCAGCGATACCAATGGTCTTGAGATGGTTAACGGCACATCATCCGCAAACAGGGTGATTTTATGATGTATCTTCTCCAACTCTAATCCCCAAATATCGGGGCAGTCACGTATATATGCAGCTAGCGGTTCTATGCACAGCGCGAAAATTAAAGGCGAAAGGGGACATCCCTGCCTCGTACCATTAAGAATGCATATAATCTCTGACTGGTGTCCAATTGCTCTAACCTGAGCTATAGGTGTCGAGTACAGCCCTTTAATAGCCTCTATAAATCTTCCCTCAAAACCCATTATTGCCATCAACTTCATCATATACTTCCAATCGACCCGGTCTCCGCATCCAAAGAAAGATCAGAGAAGGCACTCCCCTATCCTGAAGAAAGTCTATAACCGACACCATTCTACGAATATTGTTTGGGGCTTCCCTATCTTTAATAAAACCAACTTGATCAGGGTGTATAACTGAGGGCAGGACATGTTTCAATCTATTAGCTAGTATTTTTGTTACTATCTTGAGATCCTGGTTGATAAGGGAGATCGGCCTATAGTTAGCACAAAGGTGGGGGTCCCTTGTTTTGGTATTACTACTATCTTGGCCTGGAGAAGATCTGCAGGTATTTGTCCTCCCTCCATGATGTGATTAGCGAACACTACCAAGTGAGGTGTTAATATATCTCTAAAAACTTTATAATATTCACCTGGGAACCCATCTGGACCCGGAGCTTTACCCGGCTTAAGATCTTTAATAGCAGTGCGCACTTCTGCATGTGTAATTTTAGCATTGAGGGTTTCCCTATCTTTTTCAGAAATTGGTTTCAGGTTTGCTTTTTGCAAAAAGGAGTCACATATTTTTTTCATCAAGGGAATGTGTTGTACTTTGGTACCATCATATAGCTTGCTGTAAAATTGGGCAAATGTTTCTACAATTTCCTGTGGATGGGATGTCATGTGACCTTTAGAATTTTGTATGGTTGGTATAGATAGAGCCTGATAATTATCCCTATTTTTTTTCCGCTAAGTATCTATCTGGCTTATTTGCAAAAATAAAGTAATTTGTTTTCAGCCTGTGTGCTGCTTTTATAGACTGTTTAATATGGATTGTAAACTGTGTTTTTTATTTGTAAGCTGGGTCAATGTAGTTTGTGATTTATTCACTTTATGTGCCTTCTTTAGTGATTGTATCTCCGAATATAACTGCTTAATGAGAAGATCATTTTGTTTCCTAAATGTTGCTTTTTCTTTAATCAGTACTCCCCTAATCACTGCCTTATGCGCTGCCCACGGCATTATAGGGTTATCTGTTGAGTCTATATTAATCTGCCAGTATTCCTCCAAATTTTTAAGTATTCTATCTTTGGTGAGCGGGTTCTTAATACAGGATGGGTCATATGTCCATGCTTTTGTTCTCTTCGGATCTGATAAGTTACCCAGGTTAAGTTTGGTGATTGAATGGTCTGACCATACACAAGGAAGGATATCTATATGTTGTATTATTGGTTGTAAGATCTGACTTGTGTATATATAGTCTATCTTCGTGTAGCTATTGTGTGCCGAGGAATAAAATGTGGTATCTCTAGTGTTTCCATGCAATACCCGCCAAGTGTCCTGCAAAGTGGGCTGCTCGAGCATCTCCAGAACGTGTTTAGCTACCCTTCCCTGTCTTTGCTTCTTTTTAGATTGCAAAGTGGTGGCATGTTCTGTCAGTGACTGTAGGTCTACATTAAAGTCCCCTGCCAAAATTATTTGCGTCCTTGACCAGCCAGTCAGTAGATTGGATATAGTCTGAAAAAATTTATCTTGCTGCTCGTTAGGAGCGTAAACATTGCACAGAAGTATATCTATTCCCTCTATCTGGTAAGATAGCATCCAGCATTTCGCTAGTTCATTAATAGTTGATGAGCATCGAATGTGTGTGCAGTACCCCGTGATTCCATACAACAAACAGATGAACAATAACATAACTAATAACATATTGTAATAAAAAAAGTGTGTGGGCAAACCTGTGTCAGAACAAATACAGTGTTTATCATATATGCAGTCACAACAAAAACCACAATAACATATATCAATTAAAAAACAATGAACACATAATAGTCTTTTAGACCTAGTACCTGAGTAACCTCTTTCTTCTCCTTGAGGTTAGTAAATTTTGAGCAAGTCCCGAATTCACTCATCAAGAGTGTAATTACCTTCATGTGGATCTTGAGGTCTTTGACCTCCAGTCTCAAGTTTTAGTTTTCTTTTTCGTAACTTTTTTCCATCGTGGTCTCTGAGACTTTGCCTGGGGATGAGATGATTCAGAAGAGATTGTTGCTGTTTCTTCCCCCGCAATTTAAGGTGGTTCTAAATCCAAGAGCTTGCAGATATTAGGTATCTCCGCTGTGGTCTTGATCGTAGCTGTTTTGCCATTTCTCACAACGTGCAATGCAAAGGGGAAGCCCCATCTATATGGGATGCAATGTTTTCTAAGGAGGAGTGTAAGTGGACGAAGTGCATTCCGTCTCTGCAGGGTCTTAATACAGAGATCTTGGAAAAACTGGATGACGTTGCCTTGGAATTTAAATGTGGGGGTTTGTCTGGCCGCTAGCAGTATTTTTTCTCTATCAGGGAATCGCAGAAGCTTGAGTATCACATCTCTTGGGGGTTGATCTTGTTTGGCCCTTAGGGCCCTGTGGGCTCTTTCTATTTGAACCTCAGAGTCACCCGGTGTTCCTAAGATTGCACAGAATAACTGCTGGAGGTAATTATAGAGATCTTCAGCCCCTATTGTCTCAGGGACCCCTTTAAGTCTGTTAGATCTTCTGCTTCTATTTTCAATGTCCTCAAGTTTCTCCTCCAGTTCCATTATCGTTTGCTGTTGGGTTGTTAGCGATTGCGATATTCCGGCAACCTCCTCCCCCATTTCATCGGTAGCATTCTCTGAGTCCACCTGGGTCCCTAACTCTGAGATCTCATTTTTGATGTCCGTAAGACTGCCAGTTACCTTCTCTTGGAAGCTATCCATCTTCTCCCACAGTTTTTCGAAGTTGGCTGTGATGTCTTGCTTGGATACCAAGGTTTGAAGATCTGCTCTAGTCACAGGATTCATATCTTCAGAATCTACTTCATTATCAGATTCCATATCCTCCTCCACTTCATTTGAAAGAAGAGCTTTAGATTTGTGCGCTCTGGATGTTTTGAAAAATGTCTCCATAGACATGGGTTTCATCCCCTTCTCGGCTTTGGTCCCCTTCCTAGCAGACATTGTGGGTATCTAAGATAGGTGTTTTGCTCTGTGGAGCAGTTAGACGGGTTGGTCCTTTGTGCGGGAACATGGATGCAGCCTCCTCTCTTCTTCAGTCCTGATCAGAGGATAGCAGAGATCAGAGTCCACTGCCTTCTTTTCTATTTAATTAAGGTTATGTCTCTATAGCTCTTCAGTGGGACTTTCCTCCGCCATTCAACTGGAGACTTTATTCATGAGAGAAATGGAAGCTGAGGAGAAAGAGAGGTTTTACATCCTATACAATTATGCTGAAGTGACTAGGTCTTTGTAGTTCCGTTGGACTGCCTAAACACACATCTCTACATATTCAGAGCATTTTGCTCCTCAATGGCTCTCGCCTAGTCGAGTATACCCACACAGATCTCATTGGTGTATAGTTTGAGGAGTGACTTATTTTGCTAGTCTCTATTCCCCAGGGCACTTGTCCTCACTGGATGAAGACGGGAAAGGATAGAGGGATATGACCTGCTGACACAGCGTTCAGCAGGAAATGGGGAGGAAAGAGACTAGTGTAGTAGTGTATATCTGCCCCACTTCAGGAGTGCCCCTTTTTAGCTGTCTCAATTTTAATCTTTTTTTAGTGTGGTGTTCATTGACTACTCCAGCAGTGCCCAGAGCCTAGGGATGTTTTGCGACTGGCCGCAGAGCCCGCAATTTTCTTTATTATAAGCTACTCTGCTGTGTCCCCGTGGCAACAATGAAAGAGCCCTCAAGTTATGGTGTTACGGAGTCCCTGTGAGCAGGCTCTGTAGTTGCGCAAAATTGTATTTAAGAATCTAGCTGCTGCATGAGCTTCAGGTTATGTTCATAGAGTAATATATCAAGTCTCTCTTATTGCAGCTCTGTCCTAGAGTTCACTAGTTTATTGTTATTGCTATTGCTTGCAGTCTGTGGGACCTAAAGAGTGCCTTGTCTATGTGTTCATAGGAAGTGAAAAATACACATTCAGCCCTTCACTTTGAGATGCTGCCCCTTTAACTGTAGTCAGTAGCCGTATATGAGCCGTATTAGGAGCTTTTTGATGCGACTTGCCACTATTCTTATTAATCTGTCTCACCGGGTATACTTATGTGAGAAGGTCCAGCCCTCACCGGTAAAGCCATTATATTTTTACCCAGTGCAAAGCTGCCCCCAAAATGACATCTTTTCGCGCCACTGGTCTCCTTTCTGTGCGGCTTAAACTTTTATGTAGTTACCCCGTCCAGATGAATCTAAGTGTGACTATTTGGGGTTACAAGGCAGGGGATCTGCCTCAGTGTTGTCACCAGTGTCCGTTTACCTCTCCTGAAGGTCTCTATCAGAAAGCTGCACCGGGCCAGCCGAGTCCTCCGCTGTCTGTACCTCCGGTGATTCCTTTTTCCCCTTTTTAAAGGGCCATTCTAGTGAAAAAAATGAAATGCTCTTATTTGTTAGCATGTAATTGTAACACTAGTAATGCTGCACGCCTATGTGTGTAACCCTTGCAAAGATGCCAAACACATGGTTAAAATACCTTTTGGGAGCTGCAGACAACTGTTAGTCCTGAGTGGAGACTACTGCAGCAGCAGTCACACAGCTTGGTAGTGTGATTACCACTGCTGACTAGTTCAGTGGAAGTCTTCTCCCTGGATTAGCAATTCTCTGTAACTACTAAGTGGGACTGTAACTGCGTGTTTAACCTCCTATGTGGGTTACAGGGTTATTAGTGATTAACATTTTCCTAAAAGCTTTATTGAGGGATAAAATATTACATTAGAATCCATACAAACAATATTAGATACATAAGAATCATAAAGAAAAGAACACTGGGGAGACTGGTGGAGTCCTTGTGAGTCCAATGTCATATGTGCCACACACTGGTAAAAAGGAACTGGGTGTAGCAAAGGTGACCCTCTCCCCAGAATAGGCTTGTGGAGTTTTCATCTTTTTTTACCTTTTGAATCATTGCAAAATATGACATTTTAGTTTTTTTTGTTTTTTTTTAGTAAGTAACTTTAAATCAACGTGAAATATATATATTTTAATATTTTATTCTTTTTATTGAGGTTTGGATAATGACATTGAAAATATAAGACAGACATAGTTACATCCAAGGAGTACATACCGATATAGAATCGGTGCATAAATGACATTGTAAAGCCCCATATCCTGAGATTCGAGAATGATTGATTATTAAAAACCTAATTTTCCAGATAACAAGGATTAAATAACTTTAGAAAGAGTAAAAAGAAAATGGGAAAGGAAAGAAAAGAAAAGGGGGAAGGGGACATGAGGCAACAAGGAAGGAGAGGGGAAAAAAATTAAGAAAAAGATATCATAAATTTAAATGTTTATTTCACATAGCACAGGTTCTTTAGCACAACAAAGTCACTCGGGTGCTTTAGACCAAACAAAAACGCAGATCTTCAGCGTCTCTTTGACCGGTACATGCAGTGTAAAGGGACATTAAACCCAAATATTTTCTTTCATGATTCAGATATAGAACACTATTTTTAAAAAGCTTCCAATTTACTTCTATTATCAAATTTTATTTTATTCTCATGTTATTCATTGTTGAACAAATGCCTAGGTAGATAATGTGCACATGTCTGGAGCACGACATGACGACAGGAAATAGTGCTGCCATCTAGTGCTCCTGCTGATGTATTACATTGTTGCAAAACTGCTGCCATATAGTACTGCAGAAACGTGCACACTCTTGAGCTTACATTTTTGCTTTTCAAATAAGGATAACAAGAAAATGAAGAAAATATGTCTCTTTAACCCTTTGAGTGCTAAGCTGGATTTAATATTTTTCAGATTTTTACTATTTTTACAAAAAAATGTTTTGATTTCCCCCCCCCCCCCCCGATCCCCAAGACTCATACCATTGGAAAGGTTAGGTGATTACCTTTCCAATGGTGGGTCTTGGGGGTCTGTAGCTGCTCAGATCCCTGAGATACAGGTTTCTAAGCAGCATGCCCCCTTTCCCTATACTTTGTATTGTCAATTTTAAATAAAGTTGCGCGGTGACGTTATCACGTCATTACGCATGACGTTACCGCACGTAACGGGAAGCCCCGGCGATGCCTGTCACTATGCAGGCCTGATCGCCGGGGTAGGAGCGGGTGGGAGCCCCCAGATCACCAAAAAGGTAGTTGAGTGCTAACGACGGCTCTGAGCCGTCGTTAGCACTCAAGGGGTTAAATGGTAAGTCCCACCCTTCTGCTAACAGACTGACGTCACCAGGAGTGTGGGGCTTTTTCATTATTTATTTTTCTGTGAATTTATAAGTTGCCATCTTATGTTTGGTTCACTTTTTAATGTGCTAACTAGCATTCAATAACTGGGGAGACAGAGAAGACAAAATATAATTTAAAAAACTCAACTGTAGCATCATCTCATGAATCTCTACCTTGTCAATTTGTATGTAACAGTATCTAACTGTAAGATATCCATGGCTTGTGTTTTCCATTGTGCTGTTGTGGGGATTACAGGGAATTAGCCCTTTCATACTATTGAACATGATCTTTTAATTTTGGAACACCATGCAATAGAATAATGTTGGGGACATATTGGAGGATGGTGCCTAGTATTGTTCCTATAGCGTTCAGTACTTCTTTCCAGAAAACATTGAGTTTAGGGCATGATGTGTAATAGTGTGCCATTGCAACCACCGCCCCTTCATCATTTACCTCTATGAGGGGTAAGATACTATCTACTTAGCAATTTTAGTGGGATTCTGGCTGACACTGATACCTTTTTAGATGCACAAAATACCTTTAACCATTCATTGAGAGACGTTGTCACCCCCAATTCTCTATGTTAATCAACCACATATGTTGGAAGGGTATCCTCATTCGATATAAGTAACAACCTATATATCATTGATATTGTATGCCTGAGAATGGAAGATTGGATACAAAACTTCTCAAATGATGTAAGCACCCTGAGAAAATAACACTTGTGTTGATGCGAGGTAAAGTAATGGGCTAATTGTATGTACATAAACCATGAGGAGACCACATCTATATTCCACTTATGCGATTCCCTCTGAGTTTTAAGTTTACCATTTTCCAGGACACTATATAAGACCCTCCGGCCTAAAGCTATATTTAATGCAGGGCTCTTATTAGGATGGAAAGGAATCTCTGGATTCTCTCTGAAAGGGATCATGAGAGGATGTGGTGCAGATATGTGTGTGCTTGTGCAAATGAGCTTGCCCCATTCAGAGAAGAGCTCATGAAGTAAGGGATAATAGGATATCATCTCAGATATAAACTTGGCAGAAATCCAAGGTAACTGTGCCGCATTACTCCTCTTCAAAATGTCAGTGCCTATCTGGACCTAATCCTTATAAGTTGACTTGTGGCTCCAAACCACCACTTGTTGCAACAGAATGGCTTGCCTATACAAGAACAGATTCAGTATACTCAAGCCTCCTCTCTCCCTTGGTAGCTATAGTGTTTTCTTGGAGACTCTGCCTCATGCCCTTCCAAATATATTCTTCCAAAAAGTGCTGCTGTTGGGCAAGGTAGTTATTAGGTAAAGGTACCAGAACTGTTCGCAAGACATATAGAATTCTAGGTTATGTATTAATTTAAATAATACAAACTCAATGAAAAATCCAGCACCACTCCTTTCCAAGTACCCCATCAGGGTCTCTTTATTGGGATAACAAACACAGGTGCAACATTTTGGGCTACTTTAACCCCTTAATGACCGGACCATTTTTCAATTTTCTTACCCTTAATGACAATGGCTATTTTTACATTTCTGCAGTGTTTGCGTTTAGCTGTAATTTTCCTCTTACTAGTTTACTGTACCCACACATATTATATACCGTTTTTCTCGTCATTAAATGGACTTTCTAAAGATACCATTATTTTCATCATATCTTATAATTTACTAAAAAAAAATGATAAAATATGAGGAAAAAATGGAAAAAAACACACTTTTTCTAACTTTGACCCCCAAAATCTGTTACACATCTACAATCACCAGAAAACACCCATGCTAAATAGTTTATAAATTTTGTCCTGAGTTTAGAAATACCCAATGTTTACATGTTCTTTGCTTTTTTTGCAATTTATGGGGCAATAAATACAAGTAGCACTTTGCTATTTCCAAACCACTTTTTTTCAAAATTAGCGCTAGTTACCTTGGAACCCTGATATCTGTCAGGAATACCTGAATATCCCTAGACATGTATATATTTTGTTTTAGAAGACATCCCAAAGTATTGATCTAGGCCCATTTTGGTATATTTCATGCCACCATTTCACCGCCAAATGCGATTAAAAAAAAAAGTTCACTTTTTCACAAATTTTATCACAAACTTTAGGTTTCCCACTGAAATTATTTACAAACAGCTTCTGCAATTATGGCACAAATGGTTGTAAATGCTTCTCTGGGATCCCCTTTTTCAGAAATAACAGACTTATATGGCTTTGTGGTTGCTTTTTGGTAATTAGAAGGCCGCTAAATGCCGCTGCGCACCACACGTGTTTTATGCCCAGGAGTGAAGGGGTTAATTAGGGAGCTTGTAGGGTTAATTTTAGCTTTAGTGTAATGTAGTAGACAACCCCAAGTATTGATCTAGGCCCATTTTGGTATATTTTATGCCACCATTTCACCGCCAAATGCGAGCAAATAAAAAAAAAACTTTGCATTTTTCACAATTTTAGGTTTCTCACTGAAATTATTTTCAAACAGCTTGTGCTATTATGGCAGAAATTGTTGTAAAAGCTTCTCTGGGATCCCCTTTGTTCAGAAATAGCAGACTTATATGGCTTTGGCGTTGCTTTTTGGTAATTAGAAGGCCGCTAAATGCTGCTGCGCACCACACGTGAATTATGCCCAGCAGTGAAGGGGTTAAATTAGGTAGCTTGTAGGGAGCTTGCAGGGTTAATTTTAGAGATCAGCCTCCCACCTGACACATCCCACCCCCTGATCCCTCCCAAACAGCTCTCTTCCCTCCCCCACCCCACAATTGTTCCCGCCATCTTAAGTACTGGCAGAAAGTCTGCCAGTACTAAATAAAAGAGTTTTTTTTTTTTTTAAATAAAAATAATAAAATATTTTAGTTGTATGGACCCCTGCCTTAGCACCAACCTCCCTGATCCCCCCCTCCAGATCTCTAACCCTCTCCCCTACCTAATTACCGCCATCTTGGGTACTGGCAGCTGTCTGCCAGTACCCAGTTTGGCCCCACAAACCAAATTATTTTAATTTTATTTATAACTTTTTTTTATTTTTTATTATTATTTCTGTAGTGTAGCAGCCCCCCCACAATACCCCCACCCCCTCCCCCTCCCAGATCCTTTTATATGTAAAAAAAAAAAAAAAAAACTTTTTTTTCCCCTTCCTGCCTTCATTGGTGTCAGTGTGGCTAATGCGCGCCCCCGTGCACACGCGTGCGCGCACATCGTGCACACGCGTGCATCGTGCACGCGCGCACACGCTCCCTCCTCCCACCCGGACAACGGCACCATTGCTACCGGTGCAGAGAGGGCCACAGAGTGGCTCTCTCTGCATCGGAGGCTTGTAAAGGGGTATTGCAGGATGCCTCCATATCGAGGCATCACTGCAATACCCTCAGAGCTGCTGGAAGCGATTGTGATCACTTCCAACACTCTGTTAGACAACTGACGTACCAGGTACGTCTATTGTCATTAACAGTTAGTTTTTGCATGACGTACCTGGTACGTCAGTTGTCATTAAGGGATTAATAATGCAACTGAGTGTTGTATGTGTGTAGCCCAAAACATTGCATCTATGTGTTCTTTATCCCAATAAAAAACCAACATGTCAGCCAAATTTGTTATTGTATAGTGCTGCAGTAAAAATTACTGAGTCAAGGAGTTTTTCTATGTAGTATCTGCAGCCAAAGGAATAATCATGGATATGTGTGAGTTCTCACAAAAATAATTATTTCCACCGTTGTTGAGTGTGATTATAATAACTGGCTCCTAGATCACAGCAACATTTGTCAGGTGCTGCATATTCTTAATTCTGTTTCTTTCCTTCTTTCACATAGGGTCTCTGTTTCCTCACCATGGTACATTTGAAGTCATCAAAAACACAGACCTAGATTTAGATAAGAAAATACCTGATGATTACTGCCCTTTGGATGTTCATATTCCCAGTGACTTGGAAGGATCAGCTTATCTAAAGGTGAATGATAAATATCTTGCTAAAAAAGTGCATTTCTCCTTGGTTTTTGTTTACAGGGATCTAGAAATCTGTTTACTCATAAGAGACCTTTATTTGTAGGTTTCTATTCAAAAGCAAGCTCCAGATATTGGTGACCTTGGCACAGTAAATCTTTTCAAAAGACCTTTACCAAAGGCAAAACCAGGTATGCAACTTCCAAAGGATACAGAATATATATAAATATTTTCACGTTTTTTTTTACATTAGCCAGTCATTTGTTAGCTTTTTTATTTTCATAATCATAAGGGGCGTCATTTGAATCACCCCGAGACAGACCAGCAATTTTCTAAGGTTCTAGGAGGGATACATTTTAACTTCTGGCATTTTTTGTCCCTATTTAGCTCTCTTCTCAAGAGCTGGGTGGCATTGTGAAGTAGCCGGGTGGGGGCTGTGATACTTTGTAATGTTATAACATTTTCTCCTATCCAAAGCACAAATTAATTGCATAATTTGACGTTAACGGGGTACTAAACCCAACTTTTTTCTTTCATGATTCAGATAGAGCATGCAATTTTAAGTAACTTTCTATTTTACTCCTATTATCATTTTTCTTTATTCTCTTGTTATCTTTATTTGAAAAAGAAGGCATCTAAGCTAAGGAGCCAGACAGTTTTTGGTTCAGTACCCTGGACAGCACTTGTTTACTGGTGGGTGCATATAGCCACGATCAGCAAGCACAACCCAGGTTGTGAACCAAAAATGGGCCGGCTTCTAAATTTACATTCTTGCTTTTCAAATAAAGATAGCAAAAGAATGAACAAAAACTGATAATAGGAGTAAATTAGAAAGTTGCTTACAATTGCATGCTCTATCTGAATCATGAAAGAAAAAAAAATGGGTTTAGTGTCCCTTTTAATATCTGTTTAAATTTTAGCCAGGTGGTCAGAGAAATCACTGAAAAATGAATTGCAAGATAAGCAGCAAAAAAGAGAGTACCTAACTCCATACTGAAGTGAAAAATAGTAACTCACCAATATCTTAAACAATGTTACAAAATGTATCTTTATTCCATAAGCTTTATTAACAGAATCGATACACATTCACACTTAAAGGGACACTGAACTCAAATTTTTTCTTTTGTGATTCAGATAGAGCATGCAATTTTAAGCAACTTTTACTACTATTATTACATTTTCTTCATTCTCTTGGTATCTTTATTTGAAAAGCAAGAATGTACGTTTAGATGCCGGCCCGTTTTTTGTGAACAACCTGGGTTGTCCTTGCTGATTGGACAGCACCAATAAATAAGTGCTGTCTGGGGGTCCTGAACCAAAAATTTACTGGCTCCTTACCTTAGATGCCTTTTTCAAATAAAGATAGCAAGAGAATGAAGAAAAATTGATAATAGGAGTAAATTAGAAAGTTGTTTAAAATTGCATGCTCTATCTGAATCACGAAATACATTTTTTTGGGTTCAGTGTCCCTTTAAAAACACTTGAACTCGCCAGAGTGAATTGGAAACAATGGTATGCAGTAATGTAACCCTAGGTATAAACTATAGGAATACCACTTTAAATGTATTGCATGGATCTTTTATGCCGTGAATAGTAGGCAATAGTTAAATACACCAAACTTTCTGTTTAATAGGAGTTTGAGGATTTTAGCCTTTATACGATCATTGTGAAAATACAGATGACATTTGCAATAGTGGCACTACGTCACGTTTTAATAAAGTGACCAAATATTATTTACAATAATCAGTCACACATCATATCAAAGTGATATTGCCAATCACACGCTGTTATGGAAAATAACTGTCCCTCACAGGCTAAACTTATATAACGGGAGCTTGAATTATCATTACCTTGCCTTATAGTAATAAAGCACAAAGAGGTCTAATATTCATTTATACATCCTCAGGGGGAAAGCGTTATTGCGAAACACGTGTTTATCTCTGCTTTTTTAACTTGCTTACTTGTGCAAATTATGTATACTTGTGCGTGAGAAGATGTTATTGTGACCCTTATATGCACCTAGTATACATAATGTGCACGAGTAAGCAAGTTAAAAAAGAAGAGATAATACTCTCTAAAATGTCCCCTGACACTTGTTTCGCAATAATGCTTCTCCTCTGAGGATGCATGAATGAATATTAGGCCTCTTTGTACTTTTTTGTGTATTTTACTATTGCCTACTATTCACAGCATAAAGGATCCATTTAAAGTGGTATTCCTTTAGTTTATACCTAGGGTTACATTACTGCATACCATTGTTTCCAATCCACTCTGCCGAGTTCAAGTGTTTTTAAGAGTGAATGTGTATCGATTCTGTTAATAAAGCTTATGGAATGAATAATACATTTTGTAACATTGTTTAAGATATTGGTTAGTTACTGTTTTTCACTTCGGTGTGGAGTTAGGCACCCTTTTTCTTTGCTGCTTATCTTGCAAATCATTTTTCAATGAGTATTTATAGTGCTGTTACTCCAATATAAGTGCCTAATATAATTTTTGCAGAATTACAACACTTCATTATCTGTGCATTTCCTTATTAACCTCTTTGCTAAATAAGGTCAGTAAAATCAGCTGGGTTATGCGCCCATCAAACACAGAAGACTTTATATATTAGAGTTGTGATTTCGGAGGTTTAGTGCACCTCTGAATGTGGAAGAAGACTACCCGTCTTGCCACTTCAGATGTTAGCATGTTGCTGTTGCACAAGAATGAATTTGGCAACAAAAATAGCTGAGTGGCACGAAGATCTGCCGCTTTCTGCATTCGGAGGTTCATGAAACCTATAGACATTGGTGTCTTGGGTCTCTAAATCAGTGCACTAGGGCCTTATTTTAAGGCGCCAGTGGCTCCCTGGTGCCTGAATTTATCGAGCCCTGTTGTAGTCTGGATACTAATAGTGTCCGAGTGTGTGCAAAAGGAACAATATTTATTATTAGGACATTTTGGATTCTTAGAGCATTTTTAGGGATATGAAGCACTTTTACATTGTAATATAAAATATGTAATTATGTGTATTTAAGAAAAAACAACAAAAAACTATTTTGAAATATACTTTTATGTAGTATATTATGCAATGCAAGGTTTGCTAACAAAATGACTGTGGCTAGCTGTGTTTACTCCAAAAATAAGTCTGGATTGGCTCCTCCAAATAAGGTAAGAGGTGGGGAGAGCCTGGCCATTGTAAAACAACTGCTGCAAACAAGGCATTCATTCTTAAAATTGTCATACTTTGCTGCCATGTTAATTTATTGAAACACTACAGAAAAGCCTTATTATAATGTTTTCCATGTCCTTTTAAGTCCCATCTTTCATACAAGAGGTTGAGGATGTAATAAATTCATCTTTGTAACAGGGGAATAAGGGCCAACATTAAAGGGACACTGAACCCAAAAATTTTCTTTTGTGATTCAGATAGAGCATGCAATTTTAAGCAACTTTCTAATTTACTCCTATTATCAATCGGCTAGATTTAGAGTTTTTGTCGGTAAAGACCCGCGTAGCTAACGCTGCTTTTTCTTCCAGCGCACCCTTAAGACAACGCTGGTATTTAGAGTTGTCTGTGTGGCTGCGTTAGGCTCAGAAAAGGGAGCGTTGAGCATAATTTACCTTCCATTCAACTCTCAATACCAGCGTTGCCTACGGTAGCGGTAAGCTGGAAAAACGTGCTCGTGCACGATATCCCCATAGGATACAATGGGGCTGAGCTGGCTGGAAAAAAACCTTACACCTGCAAAAAAGCAGCGTTCAGATCCTAGCGCAGCCCCATTGTTTCCTATGGGGAAACACTCTCTAAATCTACACCTAACACCCTAACATGAACCCCGAGTCTAAACACCCCTAACCTTACACTTATTAACCCCTAATCTGCCGCCCCCGCTATCGCTGACACCTGCATTATGTTATTAACCCCTAATCTGCCGCTCCGGACACCGCCGCAACCTACATTATCCCTAAGAACCCCTAATCTGCTGCCCCTAACATTGCCGACACCTATATTATATTTATTACCCCCTAATCTGCCCCCCCCCAACGTCGCCGCCACCTACCTACACTTATTAACCCCTAATCTGCCGACCGGATCTTGCCGCCACTATAATAAATGTATTAACCCCTAAACCGCCGCACTCCCGCCTCGCAAACACTATAATAAAGTTTATTAACCCCTAATCTGCCCTCCTTAACATCGCCGCCACTTACCTACAATTATTAACTCCTAATCTCCCGCCCGCAACGTCGCCTCTACTATAATAAAGTTATTAACCCCTAAACCTAAATCTAACCCTAACAACCCCCTAAGTTAAATATAATTTTAATTAAACAAAATAATATTCCTATAATTAAATAAATTATTCCTATTTAAAACTAAATACTTACCTATAAAATAAAACCTAAGATAGCTACAATATAACTAATAGTTACATTGTAGCCATTTTAGGATTTATATTTATTTTACAGGCAACTTTGTATTTATTTTAACTAGGTACAATAGCTATTAAATAGTTAATAACTATTTAATAGCTACCTAGTTAAAATAACTACAAAATTACCTGTAAAATAAATCCTAACCTAAGTTACAATTAAACCTAACACTACACTATCATTAAATTAATTAAATAAATTAACTACAATTAGCTAAACTAAAACACAATTAAATAAACTAATCTATAATACAAAAAACAAACAAACACTAAATTACCAAAAATAATAAAAAATTACAAGAAGTTTAAACTAATTACACCTAATCTAAGCCCCCTAATAAAATAAAAAAAGCCTCCCAAAATAAAAAAATGCCCTACCCTATTCTAAATTACAAAAGTAATCCGCTCTTTTACCAGCCCTTAAAAGGGCTTTTTGCGGGACATTGCCCCAAAGTAATCAGCTCTTTTACCTGTAAAAAAAAAAAAATACAACCCCCCAAACATTAAAACCCACCACCCACATACCCCTGCTCTAACCCACCCAAACCCCCCTTAAAAAACCTAACGCTAACCCCCTGAAGATCTCCCTACCTTGAGTCGTCTTCACTCAGCCGAGCCGAATTCTTCATCCAAGGTGCGCAGAGGAGGTCCTTCATCCGGTAGAAGTCTTCATCCAGGCGGCGTCTTCAATCTTCATCCATCTGGAGCGGAGCCATCTTCAAAGGAGCCGACACGGAGCCATCCTCTTCAACCGTCGACTGAACGACGAATGAAGGTTCCTTTTAAGGGATGTCATCCAAGATGGCGTCCCTTCAATTCCGATTGGCTGATAGGATTCTATCAGCCAATCGGAATTAAGGTAGGAAAAATCTGATTGGCTGATGCAATCAGCCAATCAGATTGAAGTTCAATCCGATTGGCTGATCCAAGATGGCGTCCCTTAAAGGAACCTTCATTCGTCGTTCAGTCGTCGGTTGAAGAGGATGGCTCCGTGTCGGCTCCTTTGAAGATGGCTCCGCTCCAGATGGATGAAGATTGAAGACGCCGCCTGGATGAAGACTTCTACCGGATGAAGGACCTCCTCTGCGCACCTTGGATGAAGAATTCGGCTCGGCTGAGTGAAGACGACTCAAGGTAGGGAGATCTTCAGGGGGTTAGCATTAGGTTTTTTTAAGGGGGGTTTGGGTGGGTTAGAGTAGGGGTATGTGGGTGGTGGGTTTTAATGTTGGGGGGGTTGTATTTTTGTTTACAGGTAAAAGAGCTGATTACTTTGGGGCAATGCCCCGCAAAAGCCCTTTTAAGGGCTGGTAAAAGAGCTGATTACTTTTGTAATTTAGAATAGGGTAGGGCATTTTTTTATTTTGGGGGGATTTTTTATTTTATTAGGGGGCTTAGATTAGGTGTAATTAGTTTAAACTTCTTGTAATTTTTTTATTATTTTTTGGTAATTTAGTGTTTGTTTTTTGTATTATAGATTAGTTTATTTAATTGTGTTTTAGTTTAGCTAATTGTAGTTAATTTATTTAATTAATTATAGTGTAGTGTTAGGTGTATTTTTGTAACTTAGGTTAGGATTTATTTTACAGGTAATTTTGTAGTTATTTTAACTAGGTAGCTATTAAATAGTTATTAACTATTTAATAGCTATTGTACCTAGTTAAAATAAATACAAAGTTGCGTGTAAAATAAATATAAATCCTAAAATAGCTACAATGTAACTATTAGTTATATTATAGCTATCTTAAGGTTTATTTTATAGGTAAGTATTTAGTTTTATATAGGAAAAATTTATTTAATTATAGGAATATTATTTTGTTTAATTAAAATTATATTTAATTTAGGGGGTGTTAGGGTTAGGTTTAGGGGTTAATAACTTTATTATAGTAGCGGCGACGTTGCGGGTGGGAGGTTAGGGGTTAATAATTGTAGGTAGGTGGCGGCGATGTTAGGGAGGGCAGATTAGGGGTTAATAAACTTTATTATAGTGTTTGCGAGGCGGGAGTGCGGCGGCTTAGGGGTTAATACATTTATTATAGTGGCGGCGAGGTCCGGTCGGCAGATTAGGGGTAAATAAGTGTAGGTAGGTGGCGGCGATGTTGGGGGGGGGGGCAGATTAGGGGGTATTAAAAATAATATAGGTGGCGGCAGTGTCCGATCGGCAGATTAGGGGTTAAACATTTTTATTAGAAGGTTGGTGATGTGGGGGGGGGGCTCGGTTTAGGGGTACATAGGTAGTTTATGGGTGTTAGTGTACTTTGTAGCACAGTAGTTAACAGCTTTATGTTCCGGCGTTAGGCCATAAAGCTCTTAACTACTGACTTTTTTTGTGGCTGGAGTCTTGTCAGTAGAGGGTCTACCGCTCACTTCTTCCAAGACTCTAAATACCAGCGCTATGCAAATCCCATAGAAAAGATAGGATACGCAATTGACGTAAGGGGATCTGCGGTAGCCTGGGGTCGCGGAAAGAAAGTGAGCGGTAGACCCTTTCCTGGCTGACTCTAAATACCAGCGTTAGATAAAAAGCAGCATTGGGACCCCTTAACGCTGCTTTTAACGGCTAACGCAGAGCTCTAAATCTAGCCGAATGTTTCTTCATTCTCTTGCTATCTTTATATATAAAAAAAAAGGCATCTAAGCTTTTTTCTTGGTTAAGAACTCTGGACAGCAGTTTTTGATTGGTGGATGAATTTATCCACCAATCAGCAAGGACAACCTAGGTTGTTCACTAAAAATGGGCCGGCATCTAAATTTACATTCTTGCATTTCAAATAAAGATACCAAGAGAATAAAGAACATTTGATAATAGGAGTAAATTAGAAAGTTGCTTAAAATTTCATGCTCTATCTGAATCACGAAAGAAAAAATTTGGGTTCATTGTCCCTTTAATCTTATAAGAAAGTTATTTAAGGGGCAGAAAACCTAGCAAATAATGTTATATAATTCTGCACATAGTGCACAATTATATAACATTAGCTTACCACCATGTTTCTAAAGCAAAGGGTTATATAGATATTTTGCAACAAAAACAGAACGCCACTCCTGGCACTACTGAGCAGGTCTGTTTTCTTCTAAGCGCATCACGGGCACGCTGTCTAGTCACAGAGCGCCCGATGGCGCTATTAAACTCAATGTAGCTCGCTCCCACTCTGGTCTGGTAGCGGGAGCGAACTACATTGAGTTTAATAGCGCGATCAGGCCAGCTGTGATTAGACAGCGTGCCCAGATGCGTGTAGGAGAAGAAAACAGACCTGCTCAGTAGACCCAGGAGCGGCGTTCTGTTTTCGTTGCAAAATATCTATCTAACCCTTTGCTTTAGAAACCTGGCGCTAAGCTAATGTTATATAATTCTGCACTATGTGCAGAATTATATAACATTATTTACTAGGTTTACTGTCCCTTTAACTCTGTGTGAATCTTAATATATTAACAAAAAATATTTCTCATTTGTGCCAATATTATAGGATGCATATACTATAAGTCTAATGTTCTTGAAGGACAAATCTTTCTTTTCATCCCATGTTGTACCAAATATTTCCAGTAAGTAATTGATTTGATGGGCGATATACAGGCAGTATGGGAGATTTATGGAAGACAATCAAACGTTTTGTTGTTTTGATCAGAATAGGAATCTATAATATCTAACAAATTCTATTAGTTTGCTTTACACTTTGTTTTCATGTTCCAGGGACACCACATTGGCAGACAAAGTTGGAAGCTGCGCAGAATGTACTTTTGTGTAAAGAAATATTTGCTCAGTTGTCGCGTGAAGCTGTTCAAATCAAATCCCAGATACCACAAATTGTTGTCAAGAACCAAATAATCTGCCAGCCATTCCCTGGTAAGGATGATATTGATTAGGTTCCTGGTCAATATGTCTCTTCTATCAGTCTTTCAAGGGCCGGCTAACTTTTTCTGTAATTTCATTCTGAAAATTGTGGGCTTACTAGTTCCTGTTAGAAGTGAAGACTCCTGACACTGCTATATCCCACACATTCAGTGGTTGCACACTTCAGTGACTGATATATAACTGTCCCTAATAGGCCTTGGCAGAAATGAAAACCTAGGTTGCAACATGGCAGCACCCATTGCTTTTTGGACACAAACTTTACACTTATTTCTTTCATGTAATTGGCAAGAGTCCATGAGCTAGTGACATATGGGATATACAATCCTACCAGGAGGGGCAAAGTTTCCCAAACCTCAAAATGCCTATAAATACACCCCTCACCACACCCACAATTCAGTTTTACAAACTTTGCCTCCTATGGAGGTGGTGAAGTAAGTTTGTGCTAAGATTTCTACGTTGATATGCGCTTCTCAGCATTGTTGAAGCCCGATTCCTCTGAGTACAGCGAATGTCAGAGGGACGTGAAGGGAGTATCACCTATTGAATACGATGATTTCCCTAACGGGGGTCTTTTTCATGGGTTCTCTGTTATCGGTCGTAGAGATTCATCTCCTACCTCCCTTTTCAGATTGACGATATACTCTCAAATTTACCATTACCTCTACTAGAGAACTGTTTTAGTACTGGTTTGGCTATCTGCTATATGTGGATGGTGGTCTTTTGGTAAGTATGTTTTCATTTACTTAAGACACTCTCAGCTATGGTTTGGCACTTTATGCAAATTATATAAAGTTCTAAATATATGTATTGTACTTATATTTGCCATGAGTCAGGTTCATGTATTTCCTTCTGCAGACTGTCAGTTTCATATTTGGGAATATAAACACTTTAAGAAATTTGTTTCTTACCTGGGGTTTAGTCTTTTTTTCAATTTGACTGCTTTGCATTTGTGGGTATTAGGCCCGCGGGTGCGTTAAATGTTAGACTTTATTGTGTCATTTTTGGCGCAAATTTTTTTGGCGCGGGAAATTACGTTTTTGACGCAACTTCGTCATTTCCGGCGTCATACGTGATGTTGAGACCTTTCACACGGCGGCGTCATTAGTGACGCAAGTGTGTCATTTCCGGTCATTTTTGGCGCCAAAAAAAGTTTACGTTACATTGTGCGTCATACTTGGCGCCAATTGTCTTCATTATTTCAATACCCCATTGTTGTTTGCCTCCTGCTTTCTTTTCTATCAAGAGGCCTATGCTTTTGCATTTTTTCCCATTCCTGAAACTTTCATTTAAGGAAATAGATAATTTTACTTTATATGTTGTTTTTTCTTTTACATTGAGCAAGATGTCCCAATCCGATCCTGTCTCTGAAGTTTCTGCTGGAACATTGCTGCCTGACATGGGTTCTACAAAAGCTAAGTGCATTTGTTGTAAAATTGTAGAAATTATTCCACTGAATGTCATTTGTAATAGTTGTCATCATAAACTTTTACACGCAGATAGTGTTTCTATCAGTAATGGTACATTGCCAGTTGCAGTTCCTTCAACTTCTAATGTGCATGATATACCTGTAAATTTTAAAGAATTTGTTTCTGAATCTATTATGAAGGCTTTGTCTGCATTTCCACCTTCTAATAAACGTAAAAGGTCTTTTAAAACTTCTCATTTAGCTGATGAGATTTCAAATGACCAACAACATAATAATTCATCCTCTTCTGATGAGGATCTATCTGAAACAGAAGATCCTTCCTCAGATATTGACACTGACAAATCTACTTATTTATTTAAAATAGAGTATATGCGTTCTTTATTAAAAGAAGTGTTAATTACTTTGGATATTGAGGTAACCAGTCCTATTGACGTTCAGTCTAATAAACGTTTAAATGCTGTTTTTAAACCTCCTGTGGTTTCTCCAGGTGTTTTTCCTATTCCTGAGGTTATTTCTGATATGATTTCTAGGGAATGGAATAAGCCAGGTACTTCCTTTATTCCTTCTTCAAGGTTTAAGAGATTGTATCCTTTACCAGCAAAATCTATAGAGTTTTGGGAGAAAATCCCCAAAGTTGATGGGGCTATTTCTACTCTTGCTAAACGTACTACTATTCCTATGGAAGATAGCACTTCCTTTAAGGATCCTTTAGATAGGAAGCTTGAATCTTATCTAAGGAAGGCCTATTTATATTCAGGTCATCTTCTCAGACCTGCTATTTCTTTGGGTGATGTTGCGGCTGCATCAACTTTCTGGTTGGAAAATTTAGCGCAACATGAATTGGATTGACATATCTAGCATTGTTCGCCTACTACAACATGCTAATCATTTTATTTGTGATGCCATTTTTGATATTATCAAAATTGATGTTAGATCCATGTCTTTAGCTGTATTAGCTAGAAGAGCTTTGTGGCTCAAATCTTGGAATGCTGATATGACATCTAAATCTAGATTACTATCTCTTTCCAAGGTAATAATTTATTTGGTTCTCAGTTGGATTCTATTATTTCAACTATCACTGCAGGAAAAGGAGTTTATTTGCCTCAGGATAAAAAAAACCTAAGGGTAAATCTAAGGCTTCTAACCGTTCCTTTCGGCAGAATAAGGAACAAAAACTCAATCCTCCTCCCAAGGAATCTGCTTCGAGTTGGAAGCCTTCCTTAAATTGTAATAAATCCAAGCCATTTAGGAAACCTAAGTCCGTATGAAGGTGCGGCCCTCATTCCAGCTCAGCTGGTAGGGGGCAGATTAAGGTTTTTCAAGGATTTTTGGATAAAATCTGTCCAAAATCATTGGATTCAGAGTATTGTCTCTCAAGGGTATCGAATAGGATTCAAAGTAAGACCTCCTGTGAGAAGATTTTTTCTCTCACACATTCCTGTAAATCCAGTAAAAGCTCAGGCTTTTCTGAAGTGTGTTTCAGACCTGCAGTCTTCAGTGGTGATCATGCCAGTTCCTCCTCAGGAACAAGGTTTGGGGTTTTATTCGAACCTATTCATTGTACCAAAGAAAGAAAAAAATTTCAGACCGGTTCTGGATCTGAAAATTTTGAATCGTTATGTAAGAGTACCAACTTTCAAGATGGTGACTATAAGGACTATTCTGCCTTTTGTTCAGCAAGGACATTATATGTCCACAATAGACTTGCAGGATGCATACCTTCATATTCCGATTCATCCAGAACACTTTCAGTTTCTGAGATTCTCTTTTCTAGACAAGCATTACCAATTTGTTGCTCTTCCATTTGGCCTAGCAACAGCTCCAAGAATCTTTTCAAAGGTTCTGGGTGCCCTATTATCTGTAGTCAGATAACAGGGTATTGCGGTGTTTCCTTATTTGGACGATATCTTGGTACTAGCTCAGTCTTTACATACTGCAGAATCTCACACAAATCAACTAGTGTTGTTTCTTCGGAAACATGGTTGGAGGATCAATTTACCAAAAAGTTTCTTGATTCCTCAGACAAGGGTCACCTTTTAAGGCTTCCAGATAGATTCAGTGTCCATGACTCTGTCTCTAACAGACAAGAGACATTTAAGATTGGTCGCAGCATGTCGGCTCCTTCAGTCTCAGTCATTCCCTTCAGTGGCTATGTGCATGGAAGTTTTAGGTCTCATGACTGCAGCATCGGACGCAATCCTCTTTGCTCGTTTTCACATGAGACCTCTACAGCTTTGTATGCTGAATCAATGGTGCAGGGATTATTCAAAGATATCACAATTAATATCCTTGAATCCCAATGTACGAAACTCTCTGACATGGTGGATAGATCACCATCGTTTGGTTCAAGGGGCTTCTTTTGTTCGCCCAACCTGGACTGTGATCACAACAGATGCGAGTCTTTCAGGTTGGGGAGCTGTTTGGGGGTCTCTGACAGCACAAGGGGTTTGGAAATCTCAAGAGGCGAGATTACCAATAAATATTTTAGAACTCCGTGCAATTCTCAGGGCTCTTCAGTTCTGGCCTCTACTAAAGAGAGAACCGTTCATTTGTTTTCAGACAGACAATATCACAACTGTGGCTTATGTCAATCATCAAGGTGGGACTCACAGTCCCCAAGCTATGAAAGAAGTATCTCGGATACTTGCTTGGGCGGAATCTAGTTCCTGTCTAATCTCTGCGGTGCATATCCCAGGTGTAGACAATTGGGAGGCGGATTATCTCAGCCGCCAGACTTTACATCCAGGGGAGTGGTCTCTCCATCCAGATGTGTTTTCTCAGATTGTTCAGTTGTGGGGTCTTCCAGAGATAGATCTTATGGCCTCTCATCTAAACAAGAAACTTCCCAGATACCTGTCCAGGTCCAGGGATGTTCAGGCGGAAGCAGTGGATGCGCTGACACTTTCTTGGTGTTATCAACCTGCTTATCTCTTCCCGCCTCTAGTTCTTCTTCCAAGAGTGATTTCCAAAATCATCATGGAACAGTCTTTAGTGTTGCTGGTGGCTCCAGCAGGGCCACACAGGTTTTGGTATGCAGATCTGGTTCGGATGTCCAGTTGCCCGCCTTGGCCACTTCCGTTACGGCCGGACCTACTATCTCTAGGTCTGTTTTTCCATCAGGATCTCAAATCATTAAATTTGAAGGTATGGAAATTGAACGCTTAGTTCTAAGTCATAGAGGTTTCTCTGATTCAGTGATTAATACTATGTTACAAGCTCGTAAATCTGTCTCTAAAAAGATTTATTATAGAGTTTGGAAGACTTACATTTCATGGTGTTCTTTTCATAATTTCTCCTGGCATTCTTTTAGAATTCCTAGAATTTTGCAGTTTCTTCAGGATGGTTTGGATAAGGGTTTGTCTGCAAGTTCCTTGAAAGGACAAATCTCCGCTCTTTCTGTTTTATTTCACAGAAAAATTGCTATACTTCCTGATATACACTGTTTTGTACAGGCTTTAGTTCGTATTAAGCCTGTCATTAAGTCAATTTCTCCTCCTTGGAGTCTTAATTTGGTTCTGAGTGCTTTACATGCTCCTCCATTTGAACCTATGCATTCTTTGGACATTAAACTACTTTCTTGGAAAGTGTTGTTCCTTTTGGCTATCTCTTCTGCTAGAAGAGTTTCTGAGCTATCTGCTCTTTCTTGTGAGTCTCCTTTTCTGATTTTTCATCAGGATAAGGCAGTTTTGCGGACTTCTTTTCAATTTTTACCTAAGGTTGTGAATTCTAACAATATTAGTAGAGAAATTGTTGTCCCTTCTTTATGTCCTAATCCTAAGAATTCTTTGGAGAAATCCTTACATTCTTTGGATGTGGTAAGAGCTTTGAAATATTATGTGGAAGCTACTAAAAATTTCAGGGAGACTTCTAGTCTATTTGTTTTATTTTCTGGTCCTAGGAAAGGTCAGAAAGCTTCTGCTATTTCCTTGGCTTCTTGGTTGAAACTTTTGATTCATCAAGCTTATTTGGAGTCGGGTCAGGCCCCGCCTCAGAGAATTACAGCTCATTCTACTAGATCAGTCTCTACTTCATGGGCTTTTAAGAATGAAGCTTCAGTTGATCAGATTTGCAAAGCAGCCACTTGGTCCACTTTGCATACATTTACTAAATTCTACCATTTTGATGTATTTGCTTCTTCGGAAGCAGTTTTTGGTAGAAAAGTTCTTCAGGCAGCTGTTTCAGTTTGATTCTTCTGCTTTTTGATTTAAGTTTTTTTCTTTCAAAGTGAAAATAACTTATTTTTGGGTTGTGGATTATTTTCTCAGCGGAATATGGCTGTTTTTTGTTTTATTCCCTCCCTCTCTAGTGACTCTTGAGTGGAAGACTCTACATCTTGGGTATTGATATCCCATATGTCACTAGCTCATGGACTCTTGCTAAGTACATGAAAGAAAACATAATTTATGTAAGAATTTACCTGATAAATTAATTTCTTTCATATTGGCAAGAGTCCACGAGGCCCACCCTTTTTATGGTGGTTATGATTTTTTGTATAAAGCACAATTATTTTCCTTTGTTGATGCTTTCTATTCCTTTCTTTATCACCTCACTGCTTCGCTATTCGTTAAACTGAATTGTGGGTGTGGTGAGGGGTGTATTTATAGGCATTTTGAGGTTTGGGAAACTTTGCCCCTCCTGGTAGGATTGTATATCCCATATGTCACTAGCTCATGGACTCTTGCCAATATGAAAGAAATGAATTTATCAGGTAAATTCTTACATAAATTATGTTGTTTTTTTTCTTCAATATTCAAACTACTAATATAATTAAAAAAATACATCAGCATCTTATTCTCAGGCTAATGTTTTCCCTTTAAAATGGCGTTCTTAATGGAGAAGCATTCTGAATGCTGGGAACACATCTAGTTTATTTAATAAATTGTTGCATTTACTGCTAGGGGGTGGCTTGTGTGAATATAAAAGTTGCATTGTGCCTGTCCAGTGAATAATAAAACAGAGACATGATGCAGGGGATTGTCCTGTAAAATGCTTTTAAAGACACTTAGATGGTATTTTATAAAATTATATATTTTATTTATAAAAAAAAAAACATTACAATATACTTTCATTATTTATTTTGCCCCCTTTTCCTATTATTATTAATATTTATTATTATTATTATTCTTTATTTATAAAGCGCCAACAGATTCCGCAGCGCTGCCCATGGGTACAAAGATAAAAGTACAACGGAAAAACAATACAATAAAAGACAACATTTTACAGGGCCCTTTTCCAGTGGGAACAATCTAGATGGGTAGGAGCATGGGAAAACAGGAGGTGGGGACTGCAACGGTGAGAATGATATTAGTGAGGAGATAGATGAGGGCAACTGTTAGGTAAGTGAAATTAATTTGTAACTGAGTTGGGTGATAAGCTTCCCTGAACAAAAAGGTCTTTAGGGAACGTTTAAAGGAGTAGAGGTTAGGAGAAAGTCTGACAGCTCAAGAGTGCGTTCCAGAAGGTTGGTGTTGCACGAGAGAAGTCCCGTAGTCTAGCATGGAAGGAGGTGATGGTAGAGGATGCAAGGAGCAAGTCATTGTTGGATCTTAGTGGGTCTGGCTGGAGTATATTTGTTGATGAGTGAGGACAGAAAGGGTGGGGCTTTGTAGGTCAAGGTGAGAATTTTGAATTTAGCTGTGAATGGGGAGCCAGTGAAGGGACTCGCAGAAAGGCGCAGCAGAAACAGAGCGTCGGGAGAGGTGGATTAGCCTGGCAGATGCATTTAGAATGGTTTGAATAGGAGAGAGGCGGGAGAGAGGGAGGCCAGTTAGTAGGTTATTACAGTAGTCAAATTGGGAAATTGCTAGGTAGTGGATTAGCTGTTTAGTAGTTTCAGTGCTCAGAAACAGACGAATTTTGGAGATATTGCGTAGGTGGTTGCGGCAGGATGAAGAGAGCAATTGGATGTGGGGAATGAAGGACAGATTTAAATCCAGTGTGACTCCAAGGCAGCGACTTGGGGTGATGGGGTGATAGTGGTGCCGCCAACAGTGATAGAAAAATTAGAAACTGGAGTAGAGTTAGAGGGGGGGATTAGAAGTAATTCGGTCTTGGACATGTTTATTTTTAGGTGGTGAGAGGCCATCCAGGAGGAAATGCCAGATAAGCAGTTGCTGATGTGAGAATTGACAGAAGGAGAGAGTGCAGGGGTGGATAGGTAAATCTTGGTATCATCAGCATATAGGTGATGGTTGAAGCGATAGCTGTTGATGAGTTTACCCAGTGAAGAAGTGTAAATAGAGAAGAGTAGAGGACACAGGACAGAGCCTTGAGGTACTCCAAAAGACAGAGGCAATAGAGAGGAGGAGTCACCAGCAAAAGAGACAGAGAAGGATCTGTTAGAGGGATAAGAGTGAATCCAGAAGAGGGCAGTGTCACAGAGCCCAAGAGAGCTTAGAGTCCGTAGGAGAAGGGGATGGTCAACAGTGTCAAAGGCAGCAGCTATAATTTCCTGTTGGAAATGCAAAACACTGGTGTATTTCACACAGTCATTGGCTGCACACTCTAGCGACTTATTTATAACTGTCTCTAATTGGACTCAGCACAGAGAGACACTAAAACGTTACTTATTTTGCAATATTTACACAACTAATTAAAGGGACAGTCTACAATAAAATTGTTATTGTTTAAAAAGATAGATAATCCCTTTATTACCCATTCCCCAGTTTTGCATAACCAACACAGTTCTATTAATACACTTTTTACCTCTGTTATTACCTTGTATCTAAGCATCTTCTGACAGCCCCCTGATCACATGACTGTGACTATTTATTATCTATTGAGTTGCATTTAGTATTGTGTTGTGCTATCTCTAAAATAACTCCCCAAGCCTGAACACAGTGTTATCTGTATGGCCCACATGAACTAACAGTCTCTTGTTGTGAACAGCAGTTAAAAAAAAAGCATGTGATAAGAGGCAGCCTTCAAGGGCTTAGAAAATAGCATATGAACCTACCTAGGTTTAGTTTCAACTAAGAATACCAAGAGAACAAAGCAAATTTGATGATAAAAGTAAATTGGAAAGTTGATTAAAATTACAAGTCCTATCTGAATAATGGAAGTTTAAAGGGACAGTCTGCAATAGAATTGTTATTGTTTTAAAAGACAGATAATCCCTTTATTACCCATCCCCCAGTTTTGCATAACCAACACTGTTATATTAATACACTTTTTACCTCTGTGATTACCTTGTATCTAGGAACCTTCTGACAGCCCCCTGATCACATGACTGGGTCTATATAAAATCTATTGAATTGCATTTAGCATTATGTTGTGCAAACTCTTAAATAGCTCCCTGTGCCTGAACACAGTGTTATCTATATTGTCTACAGTCTCTTGTTGTTAAAAGCAATTTAAAAAACATGTGATAAGAGGCAACCCTCAAGGGCTTATAAATTAGCATATGAGCCTACCTAGGTTTAGTTTCAACTAAGAATAACAAGAAAACAAAGCAAATTTGATAATAAAAGTAAATTGGAAAGTTGATTCAAATTACATCTATCTGAATAATGAAAGATTAATTTTGACTAGACTGTACTGTACCTTTTAATCTTTAAAATATCCATCTACATGTTATTCTCAGACTAATATTTTCTTTGAATGCTTCATTCTAGATCGCATTTATTTAGTGGTTAATGTCCCTTTAAGTTTAAAATGTAGATATAAGTTGGGTAGAGTGTGAATTTGAATAAATGTGTCATTTTAGATATACTGACAGCATAAAACCCCATCTATTTTATCAGCAGATTTAACTATTGCCATAGTCAATGTGGGCTCTTACTTTACCATAAATAGTTTAATAGCTATTTTTTGCAAAGAAGCTTTCTATTATGTGCTGAAATATTTTAAGAACGTTTTTTCTTGTTGTGTAAGTGTTACATCCTCGGTAACATATACTTTGTTGGACCTTATAAAAGCAGCACCCAAACATTTTTTTTATACCATTTAGTCCATTAAAGGGTTCCAAATGTTCTTATTGTCCAGTGACATAATGAACGTTACAGTCTGGTGTGAGGCATTATGCAGTTGCCCTGGCATCTTTTGTACAGGGTCCTCGTAAAACATCCATCTTAAATGTGCACAGAATGTTCCCTGGCGCTGCCATCCATACTTCCTACATTTTGTCTGCAGGTAATTGTGTATGCAGCAAGTGTCGTCTAGGGAGAGAGTTCTGAGTCTGTGACGTTGCTCTGAGCATTCTGTTGGTTATAAGCTAATGTTGCCTTGTAATCTTTATCACCTTAAGTGACACTCTGCTGTACAAGTAAAGAAAATATAGGGCTAAATTTCATATCTGAAGGGACAATACAAATATGCTCTGTTTTGCTTGTTGTATTTCTGAATTTAGTCTTTAGTGTTTTTAAAAAATCAATTTTCCTGTTTGTTTAAGTCTTGAGGATTTATAGTTTTCCTCATCAGCCAGTAAGAATTTAATACCTAAGCAGAAGTTCTGAATGAACATGAATTTCCTGTTGGTTTTCATTTAGATTTAAACTGTGTTTTCTTAACCTTTTCACAAATAAATGCTAAAGTGTTGATGCAAAAAGTACAATATTGTTGACCTTAGCACGATTCAGCAGAAAACAGACATCAGTAATTAGTTGCTGAGTTAAGCAAATTTGGGTAGCACAAATTCTTAAATAGCAACTAATTTCCTATTCAATATAAAAGGCCATAATAGGCGAAAAAATTACATGTTCTAGTCCGTTCTACTGTGTGTTTAACCCCTACTGTTAATGACTGGCCCATCATACAGAAAAGTTTTGTGGCCCCTATTTTAAGCAGTTAAAGGGTCAGTCAACTCAATTTTTTTTATTGTTTAAAAAGATAGATAATCCCTTTATTACCCATTCCCAGTTTTGCACAGAAAACATGGTTATATTAGAGGGACAGTCTACAATAGAATTGTTATTGTTTTAAATGACAGCTAATCCCTTTATTACCCATTACCCAGTTTTGCATAACCAACACAGTTATATTAATATACTTTCTTTCATGTAATTGGCAAGAGTCCATGAGCTAGTGACATATGGGATATACAATCCTACCAGGAGGGGCAAAGTTTCCCAAACCTCAAAATGCCTATAAATACACCCCTCACCACACCCACAATTCAGTTTTACAAACTTTGCCTCCTATGGAGGTGGTGAAGTAAGTTTGTGCTAAGATTTCTACGTTGATATGCGCTTCTCTGCATTGTTGAAGCCCGATTCCTCTCAGAGTACAGCGAATGTCAGAGGGACGTGAAGGGAGTATCACCTATTGAATACGATGATTTCCCTAACGGGGGTCTTTTTCATGGGTTCTCTGTTATCGGTCGTAGAGATTCATCTCCTACCTCCCTTTTCAGATCGACGATATATTCTCAAATTTACCATTACCTCTACTAGAGAACTGTTTTAGTACTGGTTTGGCTATCTGCTATATGTGGATGGGTGTCTTTTGGTAAGTATGTTTTCATTTACTTAAGACACTCTCAGCTATGGTTTGGCACTTTATGCAAATTATACAAAGTTCTAAATATATGTATTGTACTTACATGAACCTTACTCATGGCAAATATATTTCCTTCTGCAGACTGTCAGTTTCATATTTGGGAATATAAACACTTTAAGAAATTTGTTTCTTACCTGGGGTTTAGTCTTTTTACAATTTGACTACTTTTGCATTTGCGGGTATTAGGCCCGCGGGTGCGTCAAATGTTAGACTTTATTGCGTCATTTTTGGCACAAACTTTTTGGCGCGGGAAATTACGTTTTTGACGCAACTTCGTCATTTCCGGCGTCAAACGTGACGTCGAGACCTTTCACGCGGCGGCGTCATTAGTGACGCAAGTGTGTCATTTCCAGTAATTTTTGGCGCCAAAAAAGTTTACGTTACAATACCCCATTGTTGTTTGCCTCCTGCTTTCTTTTCTATCAAGAGGCCTATGCTTTTGCATTTTTTCCCATTCCTGAAACTGTCATTTAAGGAAATATATAATTTTGCTTTATATGTTGTTTTTTCTTTTACATTGAGCAAGATGTCCCAATCCGATCCTGTCTCTGAAGTTTCTGCTGGAACATTGCTGCCTGACATGGGTTCTACAATTTGTTGTAAAATTGTAGAAATTATTCCACCGAATGTCATTTGTAATAGTTGTCATGATAAACTTTTACACGCAGATAGTGTTTCTATCAGTAATAGTACATTGCCAGTTGCAGTTCCTTCAACTTCTAATGTGCATGATATACCTGTAAATTTTAAAGAATTTGTTTCTGAATCTATTATGAAGGCTTTGTCTGCATTTCCACCTTCTAATAAACGTAAAAGGTCTTTTAAAACTTCTCATTTAGCTGATGAAATTTCAAATGACCAACAACATAATAATTCATCCTCTTCTGATGAGGATCTATCTGAAACAGAAGATCCTTCCTCAGATATTGACACTGACAAATCTACTTATTTATTTAAAATAGAGTATATGCGTTCTTTATTAAAAGAAGTGTTAATTACTTTGGATATTGAGGTAACCAGTCCTATTGACGTTCAGTCTAATAAACGTTTAAATGCTGTTTTTAAACCTCCTGTGGTTTCTCCAGGTGTTTTTCCTATTCCTGAGGCTATTTCTGATATGATTTCTAGGGAATGGAATAAGCCAGGTACTTCCTTTATTCCTTCTTCAAGGTTTAAGAGATTGTATCCTTTACCAGCAAGATCCTATAGAGTTTTGGGAAAAAAATCCCCAAAGTTGATGGGGCTATTTCTACTCTTGCTAAACGTACTACTATTCCTATGGAAGATAGCACTTCCTTTACGGATCCTTTAGATAGGAAGCTTGAATCTTATCTAAGGAAGGCCTATTTATATTCAGGTCATCTTCTCAGACCTGTTATTTCTTTGGGTGATGTTGCGGCTGCATCAACTTTCTGGTTAGAAAATTTAGCGCAACATGAATTGGATTCTGACATATCTAGCATTGTTCGCCTACTACAACATGCTAATCATTTTATTTGTGATGCCATTTTTGATATTATCAAAATTGATGTTAGATCCATGTCTTTAGCTGTATTAGCTAGAAGAGCTTTGTGGCTTAAATCTTGGAATGCTGATATGACATCTAAATCTAGATTACTATCTCTTTCTTTCCAAGGTAATAATTTATTTGGTTCTCAGTTGGATTCTATTATTTCAACTATCACTGGAGGAAAAGGAGTTTTTTTGCCTCAGGATAAAAAACCTAAGAGTAAATCTAAGGCTTCTAACCGTTTTCGTTCCTTTTGTCAGAATAAGGAACAAAAACTCAATCCTCCTCCCAAGGAATCTGCTTCCAGTTGGAAGCCTTCCTCAAATTGGAATAAATCCAAGCCATTTAGGAAACCAAAGTCCGCCTCTAAGTCCGCATGAAGGTGCGGCCCTCATTCCAGCTTAGCTGGTAGGGGGCAGATTAAGGTTTTTCAAGGATTTTTGGATAAAATCTGTCCAAAATCATTGGATTCAGAGCATTGTCTCTCAAGGGTATCGAATAGGATTCAAAGTAAGACCTCCTGTGAGAAGATTTTTTTCTCTCACACATTCCTGTAAATCCAGTAAAAGCTCAGGCTTTTCTGAAGTGTGTTTCAGACCTGGAGTCTTCAGGGGTGATCATGCCAGTTCCTCCTCAGGAACAAGGTTTGGGGTTTTATTCGAACCTATTCATTGTACCAAAGAAAGAAAATTTTTCAGACCGGTTCTGGATCTGAAAATTTTGAATCGTTATGTAAGAGTACCAACTTTCAAGATGGTGACTATAAGGACTATTCTGCCTTTTTTTCAGCAAGGACATTATATGTCTACAATAGACTTGCAGGATGCATACCTTCATATTCCGATTCATCCAGAACACTTTCAGTTTCTGAGATTCTCTTTTCTAGACAAGCATTACCAATTTGTTGCTCTTCCATTTGGCCTAGCAACAGCTCCAAGAATCTTTTCAAAGGGTCTGGGTGCCCTATTATCTGTAATCAGAGAACAGGGTATTGCGGTGTTTCCTTATTTGGACGATGTCTTGGTACTAGCTCAGTCTTTACATACTGCAGAATCTCACACGAATCAACTAGTGTTGTTTCTTCGGAAACATGGTTGGAGGATCAATTTACCAAAAAGTTTCTTGATTCCTCAGACAAGGGTCACATTTTTAGGCTTCCAGATAGATTCAGTGTCCATGACTCTGTCTCTAACAGACAAGAGACGTTTAAGATTGGTCGCAGCATGTCGGCTCCTTCAGTCTGTCATTCCCTTCAGTGGCTATGTGCATGGAAGTTTTAGGTCTCATAACTGCAGCATCGTACGCAATCCCCTTTGCTCGTTTTCACATGAGACCTCTACAGCTTTGTATGCTGAATCAATGGTGCAGGGATTATACAAAGATATCACAATTAATATCCTTGAATCCCAATGTACGACACTCTCTGACATGGTGGATAGATCACCATCGTTTGGTTCAAGGGGCTTCTTTTGTTCGCCCAACCTGTACTGTGATCACAACAGATACAAGTCTTTCAGGTTGGGGAGCTGTTTGGGGTTCTCTGACGGCACAAGGGGTTTGGAAATCTCAAGAGGCGAGATTACCAATAAATATTTTAGAACTCCGTGCAATTCTCAGGGCTCTTCAGTTCTGGCTTCTACTAAAGAGAGAACCGTTCATTTGTTTTCAGACAGACAATATCACAACTGTGGCTTATGTCAATCATCAGGGTGGGACTCACAGTCCCCAAGCTATGAAAGAAGTATCTCGGATACTTGCTTGGGCGGAATCCAGCTCCTGTCTAATCTCTGCGGTGCATATCCCAGGTGTAGACAATTGGGAGGCGGATTATCTCAGCCGCCAGACTTTACATCCAGGGGAGTGGTCTCTCCATCCAGATGTGTTTTCTCAGATTGTTTAGATGTGGGGTCTTCCAGAGATAGATCTCATGGCCTCTCATCTGAACAAGAAACTTCCCAGATACCTGTCCAGGTCCAGGGATGTTCAGGCGGAAGCAGTGGATGCGCTGACACTTCCTTGGTGTTATCAACCTGCTTACATCTTCCCGCCTCTAGTTCTTCTTCCAAGAGTGATTTCCAAAATCATCATGGAACAGTCTTTTGTGTTGCTGGTGGCTCCAGCATGGCCACACAGGTTTTGGTATGCGGATCTAGTTCGGATGTCCAGTTGCCCGCCTTGGCCACTTCCGTTACGGCCGGACCTACTATCTCAAGGTCCGTTTTTCCATCAGGATCTCAAATCATTAAATTTGAAGGTATGGAAATTGAACGCTTAGTTCTAAGTCATAGAGGTTTCTCTGATTCAGTGATTAATACTATGTTACAAGCTCGTAAATCTGTCTCTAGAAAGATTTATTATAGAGTTTGGAAGACTTACATTTCATGGTGTTCTTCTCATAATTTCTCCTGGCATTCTTTTAGAATTCCTAGAATTTTGCAGTTTCTTCAGGATGGTTTAGATAAGGGTTTGTCTGCAAGTTCCTTGAAAGGACAAATCTCCGCTCTTTCTGTTTTATTTCACAGAAAAATTGCTATACTTCCTGATATACACTGTTTTGTACAGGCTTTAGTTCGTATTAAGCCTGTCATTAAGTCAATTTCTCCTCCTTGGAGTCTTAATTTGGTTCTGAGGGCTTTACAGGCTCCTCCATTTGAACCTATGCATTCTTTGGACATTAAACTACTTTCTTGGAAAGTGTTGTTCCTTTTGGCTATCTCTTCTGCTAGAAGAGTTTCTGAGCTATCTGCTCTTTCTTGTGAGTCTCCTTTTCTGATTTTTCATCAGGATAAAGCAGTTTTGCGGACTTCTTTTCAATTTTTACCTAAGGTTGTGAATTCTAACTATTAGTAGAGAAATTGTTGTCCCTTCTTTATGTCCTAATCCTAAGAATTCTTTGGAGAAATCCTTACATTCTTTGGATGTGGTAAGAGCTTTGAAATATTATGTGGAAGCTACTAAAAATTTCAGGAAGACTTCTAGTCTATTTTTTTTATTTTCTGGTCCTAGGAAAGGTCAGAAAGCTTCTGCTATTTCCTTGGCTTCTTGGTTGAAACTTTTGATTCATCAAGCTTATTTGGAGTCGGGTCAAACCCCGCCTCAGAGAATTTCAGCTCATTCTACTAGATCAGTCTCTACTTCATGGGCTTTTAAGAATGAAGCTTCAGTTGATCAGATTTGCAAAGCAGCCACTTGGTCCTCTTTGCATACATTTACTAAATTCTACCATTTTGATGTATTTGATTCTTCGGAAGCAGTTTTTGGTAGAAAAGTTCTTCAGGCAGCTGTTTCAGTTTGATTCTTCTGCTTTTTGATTTAAGTTTTTTTCTTTCAAAAGTGAAAATAACTTATTTTTGGGTTGTGGATTATTTTCTCAGCGGAATATGGCTGTTTTTATTTTATTCCCTCCCTCTCTAGTGTCTCTTGAGTGGAAGACTCCACATCTTGGGTATTGATATCCCATATGTCACTAGCTCATGGACTCTTGCCAATTACATGAAAGAAAACATAATTTATGTAAGAATTTACCTGATAAATTCATTTCTTTCATATTGGCAAGAGTCCATGAGGCCCACCCTTTTTATGGTGGTTATGATTTTTTTGTATAAAGCACAATTATTTCCAAATTTCCTTTGTTGATGCTTTCTACTCATTTCTTTATCACCCCACTGCTTAGCTATTCGTTAAACTGAATTGTGGGTGTGGTGAGGGGTGTATTTATAGGCATTTTGAGGTTTGGGAAACTTTGCCCCTCCTGGTAGGATTGTATATCCCATATGTCACTAGCTCATGGACTCTTGCCAATATGAAAGAAATGAATTTATCAGGTAAATTCTTACATAAATTATGTTTTTTACCTCTGTGATTACCTTGTATCTAAGCATCTTCTGACAGCCCCCTGATCACATGACTTTTTTTATTTATTATCTATCGAGTTGCATTTAGTACTCTTTTGTGCTAACTCTTAAATAACTTCCTGGGCGTGAACACATTGTTATCTATATGGCCCACACGAACTAGCAGCCTCCTGTTGTGAAAAGCACATAAAAAAGCATGTGATAAGAGGCTGTACATAGAGCATTTGAAACAGGCAGAAATTTAGAGGTTTAAATGTTATAAAGTATATTAGTATAACAATATTGGTTGTGCAAAGCTGGGGAATGGGTAATAAAGGCATTGTCTATACAAAAAATTGGTATTGTTTAAAAAGATAGACTGTCACTTTTATACACTTTTCTCCAACATTGGTGTGTCCGGTCCACGGCGTCATCCATAACTTGTGGGAATATTCTCCTCCCCAACAGGAAATGGCAAAGAGCACAGCAAAAGCTGTCCATATAGTCCCTCCCAGGCTCCGCCCCCCCAGTCATTCTCTTTGCCGCTCTGAACAAGTAGCATCTCCATGGAGATGGTGAAGAGTATGTGGTGTTTAGTTGTAGTTTTTATTCTACTATCAAGAGTTTGTTATTTTAAAATAGTGCTGGTATGTACTATTTGCTCTGAAACAGAAAAAGATGAAGAGTTCTGTTTGTGAGAGGAGTATGATTTTAGCAGCAGTAACTAAAATCGATTGCTGTTCCCTCACAGGACTGTTGAGATGAGATAACTTCAGTTGGGGGGAGCAGTTGGCAGACTTTTCTGCTTAAGGTATGACCAGCCATATTTCTAACAAGACTGTGTAATGCTGGAAGGCTGTCATTTTTCCCCTCATGGGGATCGGTAAGCCATTTTCTTAGTCTCAAACAGAATAAAGGGCTTAATATGGGCTATAAAAATGGTAGACACTTTTATGGGCTAGATCGATTGCTTTATTTAGGCATTTTATACAGTTTGATGTTGAAATTCACACTTTATAACTTTGGGGAACGTTTTTTTACGTCAGGCACTGGTTTAGACACCTCAGTCAGGAAGGGCCTTCTCTGTAGTAGGCAGAGCCTCATTTTCGCGCCATTACTGCGCAGTTACTTTTGAGAGCAATACATGCAGCTGCATGTGTGTGGGTCTGGAATTAGTTGAAAAGGTTCCTAGAAGGCTTCATTTGGTATCGTATACTCCCCTGGGTTTGGTGAAGTCGCAGCAAAGGCTGGGGCTGGGACTGTAAGGGGGTTAAAACTGTAAAAGGCTCTGATTTCCACATTTTAAGGGTTAACAGCCTGAAATTTGGGGTGCAATGTTTTGAATGCTTTAAGACACTGTGGTGAAAATTTGGTTAAATTTGAACAATTCCTTCATAGTTTTTCACATATTCAGTAATAAAGTGTGCCCTGTTTAAAATTTAAAGAGACAGAAACGGTTTTTGTACTTTATTGACAAGTTTAAGCCTGTTTAACATGTCTGTGCCTTCAGATAGACTATGTTCTGTGTGTATGGAAGCCAAAGTGTCTCCCCCTTCAAATATGTGTGATAATTGTGCCATAGCGTCCAAACAAAGTAAGGACAGTACTGCCACAGATAGTAAAGTTGCCCAAGATGATTCATCAGATGAAGGGAGTAGACATAGTTCTACATCATCTCCTTCTGTGTCTACACCAGTTTTGCCCACGCAGGAGACCCCTAGTACTTCTAGCGCGCCAATGCTTGTTACTATGCAACAATTGACAGCAGTAATGGATAACTCCATAGCAAATATTTTATCCAAAATGCCTGCATTTCAGAGAAAGCGCGATTGCTCTGTTTTAAACACTGTAGAGCAGGAGGGCGCTGATGATAATTGCTCTGTCATACCCTCACACCAATCTGAAGTGGCTATGAGGGAGGTTTTGTCAGATGGGGAAATTTCTGATTCAGGAAGAATTTCTCAGCAGGCAGAACCTGATGTTGTGACATTTAAATTTAAATTGGAGCATCTCCGCGCACTGCTTAAGGAGGTTCTATCTACTCTGGATGATTGTGACAACTTGGTCATCCCAGAAAAATTGTGCAAGATGGACAAGTTCCTAGAGGTCCCGGTGCACCCCGACGCTTTTCCAATACCCAAGCGGGTGGCGGACATAGTGAGTGGGAGAAGCCTTGCATACCTTTTGTCCCTCCTCCTATATTTAAGAAATTATTTCCTATGGTCGACCCCAGAAAGGACTTATGGCAAACAGTCCCTAAGGTCGAGGGGGCAGTTTCTACACTAGCCAAACGCACGACCATTCCTATTGAGGACAATTGTGCTTTCAAAGATCCTATGGATAAAAAATTGGAGGGTTTGCTTAAAAAGATTTTTGTACAGCAAGGTTACCTCCTTCAACCTATTTCGTGTATTATTCCTGTCACTACAGCAGCGTGGTTCTGGTTCGAAGAACTAGAAAAGTCGCTCAGTAGAGAGACTCCGTATGAGGAGGTTATGGACAGGGCTCACGCACTTAAGTTAGCTAATTCCTTTATTTTAGATGCCACTTTGCAGTTAGCTAGATTAGCGGCGAAAAATTCAGGGTTTGCAATTGTGCCGCGCAGAGCACTCTGGCTAAAGTCTTGGTCAGCGGATGTATCTTCCAAGACAAAATTGCTTAATATCCCTTTCAAAGGTAAGACCCTCTTTGGGCCAAAATTGAAAGAGATTATTTCAGATATCACTGGGGGTAAGGGCCATGCCCTCCCACAAGATAGGCCTTTCAAGGCTAAGAATAAGTCTAATTTTCGTTCCTTTCGCAATTTCAGGAACGGACCGGCCTCCAACTCTGCAGCCTCTAGACAAGAGGGTAATGCTTCCCAGACCAAACCAGCTTGGAAACCGATGCAAGGCTGGAACAAGGGTAAACAGCTGACGGCTTGGAAATTGAACGCTTGATGTTATCTAAGCGTGGGTTTTCGGATTCTGTGATAGATACTCTGGTACAAGCCAGAAAACCTGTGACTAGAAAGATTTGCCATAAAATATGGAAAACATATATCTGTTGGTGTGAATCCAAGGGATTCTCATGGAGTAAGATTAAAATTCCTAGGATCCTTTCCTTTCTCCAAGAAGGTTTGGATAAGGGATTATCAGCGAGTTCTCTAAAAGGACAGATTTCTGCTTTATCTGTCTTGTTACACAAACGACTGGCAGCTGTGCCAGATGTTCAAGCTTTTGTTCAGGCTTTAGTCAGGATCAAGCCTGTTTACAGACCTTTGACTCCTCCCTGGAGTCTAAATTTAGTTCTTTCAGTTCTTCAAGGGGTTCCGTTTGAACCCTTACACTCCATAGATATCAAGTTGTTATCTTGGAAAGTTCTGTTTTTGGTTGCTATTTCTTCTGCGAGAAGAGTTTCTGAATTATCTGCTCTGCAGTGTAATCCGCCCTATCTGGTGTTTCATTCAGATAAGGTTGTTTTACGTACTAAACCTGGTTTCCTTCCAAAAGTTGTTTCCAACAAGAATATTAACCAGGAAATAGTTGTTCCTTCTTTGTGCCCGAATCCAGTTTCGAAGAAGGAACGTTTGTTACACAATTTAGATGTAGTTCGTGCTTTAAAGTTCTATTTAGAAGCAACAAAGGATTTCAGACAAACGTCTTCTCTGTTTGTCGTTTATTCTGGCAAGAGGAGAGGTCAAAAAGCTACTGCTACCTCTCTTTCCTTTTGGTTGAAAAGCATCATCCGATTGGCTTACGAGACTGCCGGACGGCAGCCTCCTGAACGAATCACAGCTCACTCTACTAGGGCTGTGGCTTCCTCATGGGCCTTCAAGAACGAGGCTTCTGTTGATCAGATATGTAAGGCAGCAACTTGGTCTTCTCTGCACACTTTTGCCAAATTCTACAAATTTGATACTTTTGCTTCTTCGGAGGCTATTTTTGGGAGAAAGGTTTTGCAAGCCGTGGTGCCTTCTGTTTAGGTAACCTGATTGGCTCCCTCCCTTCATCCGTGTCCTAAAGCTTTGGTATTTGTTCCCATAAGTTATGGATGACGCCGTGGACCGGACACACCAATGTTGGAGAAAACAGAATTTATGCTTACCTGATAAATTACTTTCTCCACGGCCCGCCCTGGTTTTTTAATCAGGTTTGATAAATTTCTTTCTTTAACTACAGTCACCACGGCACCCTATAGTTTCTCCTTTTTTTCTCCTGTCCGTCGGTCGAATGACTGGGGGGCGGAGCCTGGGAGGGACTATATGGACAGCTTTTGCTGTGCTCTTTGCCATTTCCTGTTGGGGAGGAGAATATTCCCACAAGTTATAGATGACGCCGTGGACCGGACACACCGTTGGAGAAAGTAATTTATCAGGTAAGCATAAATTCTGTTTTTATCTCTGTGATTACCTTGTTTCTAAGCATCTTCTGATGGCCCCCTGATATTGATTGACTTGCATTTAAGCCAATTAGTGCTGTGTTGTTAGAATCCACGGGGCGTCATCACGTTATCGATATGGCTCATATGAACTAGCTTCCCCTGTTGTGTAAAGCAAATACAAAAGCATGTGATCATGGGGCTGTCTTTAGGGACTTAGAAACAAGCAGAAATTTAGAGTTTTACATGTTATAAAGTATATTAATATTACAATGTTGGTTGTGCAAAGCTTGGGGAATAGGTAGTAAAGTCATTATCTATCTTTTTTAAACAATAACAATTTTTGTGTTGACTTTCCCTTTAAGTTTTAATATGCTCAATATATTTAGCACATGAGATGACAAATTCCCTTGAAATATAGTAGTCCCCACAATTATTGAGAAGCTAAAAAATATGTTTGTGTAGGAGTTAGTGAATTATTTTAAATAGCGGTATTTGTAACAGCCAAAAGGTATTATCCAGATCTAGTATTGTTGTCAAAACCTTATTTGGCAAACTGTATTACACTTAAACCCAGTGTGTCAGTCTCCATATAGTAAATGACGACAAATAGGACATAGGTAAGATCATCTTACAGGAAGAGTTGGGAAGGTTGGGGAAGAAGGGGTGTATTTTGCATGATTTGTTTGTTTATTAGATAGTAATGTGACTCTCCTACATGGTCTATGAATTCCAAGAACCACACATTTTAGTTCTGGCTGCTAACTTTTTGATTATTGTACTTTTATTGTTGTTAAAAAAAAAAAAAACAACAACAAAAAAAACACCACAACTGCTTTCTGAAAATTGTACGCAACTGACTCCTCAATCTTGTTGGCTCCTAAATGTTAAAATCCACCATTCAACAAATGTCCGTCTCCTTTTTGTTTTCTTTTCATAAAAGCAAGAGACTGATTTAGCCATAATAGGTCACATTTTAGTTAATATTAATGGAAGCTTTATATGTTGTATACTTATAATGTATTTTAATTTTTTTCAATTTCTGCATATTGCTGTGTTCCAGTAAATCAGTGTTGCCAGAACAAACGGGGACTAAAGGTATTTATTGTTTTCTTTCTCTATAAACAGGGTTACAGTTGTCTATTTCCTTCTGTCACTCGTCAAATGACAAAAAATCTCTTAAGGCGTCTTCTGAAAAACCAAGTGCAGAAGATCATCTTTATGTTCTGGAACACAACTTGCACCAGCTGATTAGAGAGGTACGGATACAAAGCAGGGTATCACAGGGGGCTTTGCAAACACTTTCCAAGAAGGGAGATGAAAGTCAAAATTAAAACATTTATGATTCAGATAGTGCATGCAATTTTAAGAACCTCTTCAATAGACTTTGTTCTTTTTCTATTTTTTGTTGAAAAGTATAACTAGATAGGCTCAAGATCATTAGTGCATTACTGAGAGCTAGCTGGTAATTGGTGGATATGCACAGACGCCTCTTGTCATTGGCTCACCAAATATGTTCAGCTAGCTCCCAGTGGTGCATTACTGCTCTGAAGCTTACTTTTCCAAAAACAGTTATATGCAAATGATAGTGCAATAATAAAATCCTTACGCATTAGAGCATTTTCTTTTTAAATTGTTTCTTTGCCCTTATCCCCTTTTTCAGAGAAAATCTTGCCCTAAGTACTGGAGAATTTTTTTCATTTTTCCTATCACCCAATTAAACTGAAATACAGTCTTTGTTTTTATTTATTTTTATTTACTTATGAAAACTATACAAATGGTTAAAGAAGGCAACCCAAGGTAAAGATCTAGGCCCATTTTGGTATTTCATGCTACTTTTTGGCTGCCAAATACAATTATATCAAAAATCAAAAAACTTTGGGTTTCTCACTAAAATGATTTACACACAACTACTGCAGTCTTAAGATGAATGGTTGTAAAAGCTTCTATGGGGTCCCCATCGTTCAGAAACCGCAATCATGCAGGGCTTTGCCCTTGTTTTGGCAATTACAGGACTGCTAATTGCAGCTGTGCACCACTCTCTTTACATTTCTGGCAGTGAAGGGGTTAATCAGCTTCTAAGGTTAATTTATGCTGCGGTGTAGGGATTACCCTCTCACCTGACACCTCCCACCCCCTGATCCCTTCCTGGTTCCCCCCCCCCCCCCTCACAATTGGTCATCACCATCTTAGGTACTGGCAGACAGTCTGGTCTTATGCAGTGTAAGGCAGTATGTGCCACTGCTGGATATAGGTACTACGCCAACACAGTACACTGGGCAAAGTACTGTGTGATGTAGTACCTAAGTCTGATTGGCGCAAGGGGTTAAGATACATTTCTCTGTTTTTAACCGATTAGTGGTAATCTTATAATTTTGCTGAAGCTAATGAAACATTTCACTATATCTTCCTATTATACTAATAACTGATATTAGATGTCTGGCTTTGGTATAAAAAACTTCATTTTTAAAGGGCCATAATAGTTGAAAAATGACATGCTCTAATGTTTTAGAGTATGTCACTTTAAGACTGTCGACCCTACACTACTGTGTGTTCTCTCCCACAAATGAGTTAAACAGACACAAGTACCACTTGGGGCCCAATACACAGATGAGTTGTACGACTAGCGCTCCTGATTGGATCAGTGGTGGTTTCTACTTTGGACCAGCAATACTATGTGGTTCCTGAGTGGTACTTCTATTGTGTGTTTAAACCCTTTGTGGGGGGTTAAACACACAGTAGTGCAGGGTCGCTAGTCATAAAATGACATGCTCTAACAAATTAGAGCATGTAATATTTTGACTATTAAGGCCCTTTCAAATTACGTTTCTTTCATGTAATTGGCAAGAGTCCATGAGCTAGTGACGTATGGGATATACAATCCTACCAGGAGAGGCAAAGTTTCCCAAACCTCAAAATGCCTATAAATACACCCCTCACCACACCCACAATTCAGTTTTACAAACTTTGCCTCCTATGGAGGTGGTGAAGTAAGTTTGTGCTAAGATTTCTACGTTGATATGCGCTTCTCAGCATTTTGAAGCCCGATTCCTCTCAGAGTACAGTGAATGTCAGAGGGATGTGAAGGGAGTATCACCTATTTGAATGCAATGGTTTTCCTCACGGGGATCTATTTCATAGGTTCTCTGTTATCGGTCGTAGAGATTCATCTCCTACCTCCCTTTTCAGATCGACGATATACTCTCATATTCCATTACCTCTACTGATAACCGTTTCAGTACTGGTTTGGCTATCTGCTATATGTGGATGGGTGACTTTTGGTAAGTATGTTTTCATTACTTAAGACACTCTCAGCTATGGTTTGGCACTTTATGTATTTATATAAAGTTCTAAATATATGTATTGTACTTATATTTGCCATGATTCAGGTTTCAGTATATTTCCTTTTGCAGACTGTCCGTTTCATATCTGGGAAATGCATTTTTTAGGAAAATGTATTTCTTACCTGGGGTATAGTCTTTTTTTTCAATTGATTGTCATTTTAAATTCGCGGCCAGAATTAGGCTCGCGAGGGTGCCAAATGCCAAAGTATATTGCGTCATTTTTGGCGTGAGATTTTTTTTCTGCGAAGTTACATTTGATGACGCAAATTCGTCATTTCCGGCGTCTTTGTCGACGCCGAGTTCTTTCACAAGGTTGCGTCTTCAATGACGCGAGTGTGTCATTTCCGGATGTTGTTAGCGCCAAAAAAAATATTTTCATTATTTTAAACCCCATTCCTATATGCCACTTGCCTTTTTTCTCTATCAGAAGACGATGCGGCATTTTTTCCCATTCCTGAAACTGCCATATAAGGAAATTGATAATTTTGCTTTATATGTTGTTTTTTTCTCTTACATTTGCAAGATGTCTCAATTTGATCCTGTCTCAGAAATCACTGTTGGAACCCTGCTGACTGATAACAGTTCTACCAAAGCTTAGTACATTTGTTGTAATCTTGTGGAGATTATATCTCCAGCTGTGGTTTGTAATAAGTTGTCACGATACACTTTTACATGCAGAGAATGTGTCCATCAGTTTTTGCCTGTTGCTGTTTCTTTAACATCTAATGTGCAAGATATACCTGTGAATTTAAAAGAATTTATTGCTGATTCTATTCAGAAGGCTTTGTCTGCCATCCTGCCTTCTAATAAATGTAAAGGTCTTTTAAAACTTCTCATAAAGTTGATGAAATTTCAAATGACTGTCAACATACTGAATTATCCTCCTCTGATGAGGATCTATCTGATTCAGAAGATCCTTCCTCAGATATTGACACTGACTAATCTACTTATTTATTTAAAATAGAGTACATTCGTTCTTTGTTAAAGGAGTGTTGATTATATTGGATATTGAGGAGACTAGTCCTCTTGATATTAAAACTAGTAAACGTTTATATTCTGTTTATAAAAACCTCCTGTGGTTATTCCAGAGGTTTTTCCAGTTCCTGATGCTATTTCTGATATGATTTCTAAGGAATGGAATAGGCCTAGTGGTACTTTTATTCCTTCTTTAAAGGTATTTTAAAAAAGAATTGTATCCTTTGCCAGCAGTTACATTGGAGTTTAGGGAAAAGATCCTCAAAGTTGATGGGGCTATCTCTACTATTGCTTAGCGTACTACTATTCCTAAGGAAGATAGTACTACTTTCTCTTGTTAAGTGTGTTCAGTCCACGGGTCATCCATTACTTATGGGATATATTCTCCTTCCCAACAGGAAGTTGCAAGAGGATCACCCAAGCAGAGCTGCTATATAGCTCCTCCCCTCACATGTCATATCCAGTCATTCTCTTGCAACCCTCAACAAAGAAGGAGGTCGCGAGAGGAGCTGGAGTTTTTACTTAACTATTCTTCAATCAAAAGTTTGTTATTTTAAATGGCACCGGAGTGTGCTGTTTTTTTATCTCAGGCAGTATTTGGAAGAAGAAACTGCCTGCGTTTTTTTTATCTATGACGTAACTAAGATCCACTGGCTGTTCTCGACATTCTGAGGAGTGGGGTAACTTCAGACTGGGAATAGCATGCGGGGTCCTCCGCAAATGAGGTATGTGCGGTACTTTATTTTCTGGGAATGGAATTGACTACGAAAATACTGCTGTTACCGTATGATGTAAGTACAGCCTTAAATGCAGTAGTAACAACTGGTATCAGGCTGATAAATGTATGTCGAGTTATATTCTAGGGACTAGAATTTGACTGAGAAAATACTGTTAACACTGAAATAATACTTAAGCCTTCTCTGCAGTGGTAGCGACTGGTAGCAGGCTTAGTGATAGCTTTGCATGACATTGAGAAATGTTGTTTTTTAATAAAACGTTTTCTGGCATGTTATTCGTTTTTTGTGAGGTACTTTGGTGATATATCGCTTTGGGCATGATTTTTTCCACATGGCTAACATATTTTCCTGCATGGAAACCGTTATATCAGGGCTCCCACTGTTGTGATTGGAGTGGGAGGGCCCTTGTTTTAGCGCCTTGTTGCGCAGTTAAAATTATTGCACAGTCTTTCTGCTTCTTCCTCCTTGATCCAGGACGTCTCTAGAGAGCTCAGGGGTCTGCAAATTTCATTTGTGAGGGAGGTAATCAGTCACAGCAGATCTGTGACAGTGTGCTGACTGTGATTAAAAGCGTTAAATCTTAATTGATATCTGTTTTATCCGTTTGGGTATCGAGGGGTTAATCATCCTTTTGCTAATGGGTGCAATCCTCTGCTAATAGTACACTTCTTGTTAAGAATTGTTTAATTATATCTGTATTTTTGAAGTGCTGCAGCGTTTTTTATATTGCTTGTAAAACTTATTGAAAGTGATTTCCAAGCTTGTTAGTTTTCATTGCTAAGTCTGTTTTAAACATGTCTGATTCAGAGGAAACTGTTTGTTCATCATGTTCAAAAGCCAATGTGGAGCCCAATAGAACGATGTGTACCAATTGTATTGATATTGCTTTGAATAAAAGTCAATCTGTACCGATAAAGAAGCTATCACCAGACAACGAGGGGGAAGTTATGCCGCCTAACTCTCCTCACGTGTCAGTCCCTGCGTCTCCCGCTCGGGAGATGCGTAGGATTGAGACACCTAGTACATCTAGGCCCTTACAAATCACTTTACATGATATGGCTAATGTTATGAAAGAAGTATTATATAATATGCCCGAATTAAGGGGCAAACGCGATAGCTCTGGGTTAAGGACAGAGCGCGCTGATGACACGAGAGCCATGTCTGATACTGCGTCACAACTTGCAGAACATGAGGACGGTGAGCTTCATTCTGTCGGTGACGGTTCTGATTCGGGGAGACCGGATTCAGAAATTTTAAATTTAAGCTTGAGAACCTCCGTGTGTTACTAGGGGAGGTATTAGCGGCTCTGAATGATTGCGACACGGTGGCAATTCCAGAGAAATTGTGTAGGTTGGATAGATACTATGCGGTACCGGTGTGTACTGACGTTTTTCCTATACCAAAAAGACTTACAGAAATTATCAGTAAGGAGTGGGATAGACCCGGTGTGCCTTTTTCCCCTCCCCCGATATTTAGAAAAATGTTCCCTATAGACGCCACCACACGAGACTTATGGCAGACGGTCCCTAAGGTGGAGGGAGCAGTTTCTACGTTAGCCAAGCGTACCACTATCCCGGTGGAGGATAGCTGTGCTTTCTCAGATCCAATGGATAAAAAATCTAGAGGGTTATCTTAAGAAAATGTTTGTTCAACAGGGTTTTATATTGCAGCCTCTTGCATGCATTGCGCCTGTCACGGCTGCAGCGGCATTCTGGTTTGAGTCTCTGGAAGAGGCGATTCGCACAGAGCCATTGGATGAGGCCTTGAGCAAAGTTAGAACCCTTAAGCAAGCTAATGCGTTTGTTTCAGATGCCGTAGTACATCTAACCAAACTTATGGCTAAAAATTCCGGATTCGCCATACAGGCGCGCAGAGCGCTCTGGCTTAAATCCTGGTCAGCGGATGTAACTTCCAAGTCTAAACTACTTAACATTCCTTTCAAAGGGCAGACCTTATTCGGGCCCGGCTTGAAGGAAATTATTGCTGACATTACGGGAGGTAAGGGCCACGCCCTTCCTCAGGACAGGGCCAAACCAAAGGCCAAACAGTCTAATTTTCGTGCCTTTCATAACTTCAAGGCAGGAGCAGCATCGACTTCCTCCGCTCCAAAACAGGAAGGAACTACTGCTCGTTACAGACAAGGTTGGAAAGGCAACCAGTCATGGAACAAGGGCAAGCAGGCCAGAAAGCCTACTCCCGCCCCTAAGACAGCATGAAGTCAGGGCCCCCTATCCAGAGACGGATTTAGTGGGGGGCAGACTTTCTCTCTTTGCCCAAGCTTGGGCAAGAGATGTGCAGGATCCCTGGACGTTAAAGATTATATCTCAGGGATACCTTCTGGATTTCAAAACCTCTCCTCCACAAGGGAGGTTACATCTTTCGAGGTTATCGACAAACCTAGTAAAGAGAGAGGCATTTCTACAATGTGTACAAGACCTCTTAATCATGGGGGTGATCCACTCAGTTCCGCGATTGGAACAGGGACAAGGATTTTACTCAAATCTATTTGTGGTTCCCAAAAAAGAGGGAACCTTCAGACCAATCTTGGACTTAAAGATCTTAAACAAATTCCTAAGGGTACCATCGTTCAAGATGGAAACCATTCGAACCATCCTACCCATGATCCAAGAGGGTCAATATATGACCACGGTGGACTTAAAGGATGCTTACCTTCATATACCGATTCACAAAGATCATTATCGGTACCTGAGGTTTGCCTTTCTAGACAGGCATTACCAGTTTGTGGCTCTTCCCTTCGGGTTAGCCACGGCCCCGAGAATTTTTACGAAGGTTCTGGGCTCACTTCTGGCGGTACTAAGACCACGAGGCATAGCGGTGGCTTCGTACCTAGACGACATTCTGATACAAGCGTCAAGTTTTCAGAATGCAAAGTCTCATACAGAGATAGTTCTAGCATTTCTGAGGTCGCATGGGTGGAAAGTGAACGTGGAAAAGAGTTCTCTGTTACCACTCACACGGGTTCCTTTTCTAGGGACTCTTATAGATTCTGTAGAGATGAAGATTTACCTGACGGAGTCCAGGTTATCAAAGATTCTCAATGCTTGCCGTGTCCTTCATTCCATTCCAAGCCCATCGGTAGCTCAGTGCATGGAGGTAATCGGCTTAATGGTAGCGGCAATGGACATAGTGCCATTTGCGCGCCTGCATCTCAGACCGCTGCAACTATGCATGCTCAGTCAATGGAACGGGGATTACTCAGATCTGTCCCCTTTGCTAAATCTGGACCAGGAGACCAGAGATTCGCTTCTCTGGTGGTTGTCACCGGTTCATCTGTCCAAAGGAATGACCTTTCGCAGGCCAGATTGGACGATTGTAACAACGGATGCCAGCCTTCTAGGCTGGGGAGCAGTCTGGAATTCCCTGAAGGCTCAGGGATCGTGGACTCAGGAGGAGAAACTCCTCCCAATAAACATTCTAGAATTAAGAGCAATATTCAATGCTCTTCTGGCTTGGCCTCAGTTAGCAAAGCTGAGGTTCATCAGATTTCAGTCGGACAATATCACGACTGTGGGTTACATCAATCATCAAGGGGGAACCAGGAGTTCCCTAGCGATGTTGGAAGTCTCGAAGATAATTCGCTGGGCAGAGTCTCACTCTTGCCACCTGTCAGCGATTCACATCCCAGGCGTAGAGAACTGGGAGGCGGATTTCCTAAGTCGCCAGACTTTTCATCCGGGAGAGTGGGAACTTCACCCGGAGGTATTTGCTCAACTGATTCGTCGTTGGGGCAAACCGGATCTGGATCTCATGGCATCTCACCAGAACGCGAAGCTTCCTTGTTACGGATCCAGGTCCAGGGACCCGGGAGCGGTGCTGGTAGATGCATTAGCAGCCCCTTGGGTTTTCAACATAGCTTATGTGTTTCCACCGTTTCCGTTGCTACCTCGGCTGATTGCCAGGATCAAACAGGAGAGGGCATCGGTAATTCTGATAGCGCCTGCGTGGCCACGCAGGACCTGGTATGCAGACCTAGTGGACATGTCGTCCTGTCCTCCATGGTCTCTTCCTCTGAGGCAGGACCTTCTAATTCAGGGTCCTTTCAACCATCCAAACCTAATTTCTCTGAGGCTGACTGCCTGGAAATTGAACGCTTGATTCTATCAAAGCGTGGGCTTTCGGATTCGGTTATTGATACATTAATACAGGCTCGGAAACCTGTGACAAGAAAAATTTACCATAAGATATGGCGTAAATATTTATATTGGTGCGAATCCAAGAGTTACTCATGGAGTAAGGTTAGGATTCCTAGGATATTAGCTTTTCTACAAGAGGGTTTAGAAAAGGATTTATCCGCTAGTTCGCTAAAGGGACAGATTTCAGCTCTGTCTATTCTTTTACACAAACATCTGGCAGCGCATCCAGACGTCCAGGCCTTTTGTCAGGCTTTGGCTAGAATTAAGCCTGTGTTTAAAGCTGTTGCTCCTCTGTGGAGCTTAAACTTGGTTCTTAAAGTTCTTCAGGGTGTTCCGTTTGAACCCCTTCATTCCATTGATATTAAGCTTTTATCTTGGAAAGTTTTGTTTTTGATGGCTATTTCCTCGGCTCGAAGAGTATCTGAGTTATCTGCCTTACATTGTGATTCTCCTTATCTGATCTTTCATTCAGATAAGGTAGTTCTGCCTACTAAACCTGGGTTTTTACCTAAGGTTGTTTCTAACAGGAATATCAATCAAGAGATTGTTGTTCCATCATTATGTCCTAATCCTTCTTCAAAGAAGGAACATCTTTTGCATAATCTAGACGTGGTCCGTGCTCTGAAGTTCTACTTACAGGCAACTAAAGATTTTAGACAAACTTCTTCTCTATTTGTCGTTTACTCTGGACAGAGGAGAGGTCAAAAGGCTTCGGCTACCTCTCTCTCTTTTTGGCTTCGTAGCATAATACGTTTGGCCTATGAGACTGCTGGACAGCAGCCTCCTGAAAGAATTACAGCTCATTCCACTAGAGCTGTGGCTTCCACCTGGGCCTTTAAGAATGAGGCCTCTGTTGAACAGATTTGCAAGGCTGCAACTTGGTCTTCACTTCATACTTTTTCCAAATTTTCCAAATTTGACACTTTCGCTTCTTCGGAGGCTGGTTTTGGGAGAAAGGTTCTATAGGCAGTGGTTCCTTCTGTTTAATGTTCCTGCCTTGTCCCTCCCATCATCCGTGTACTTAGCTTTGGTATTGGTATCCCATAAGTAATGGATGACCCGTGGACTGAACACACTTAACAAGAGAAAGCATAATTTATGCTTACCTGATAAATTTATTTCTCTTGCAGTGTGTTCAGTCCACGGCCCGCCCTGTCTTTTTTTTGAGGCAGGTTCTAAATTTTAAAATTATAACTCCAGTCACCACTGCACCTTATAGTTTCTCCTTTCTCTTCTTGTTTCGGTCGAATGACTGGATATGACATGTGAGGGGAGGAGCTATATAGCAGCTCTGCTTGGGTGATCCTCTTGCAACTTCCTGTTGGGAAGGAGAATATATCCCATAAGTAATGGATGACCCGTGGACTGAACACACTACAAGAGAAATAAATTTATCAGGTAAGCATAAATTATGTTTTTTTAAGATCCTTTAGATAGGAAACTTGAATCTTATCTAAAGAAAGCCTATTTATATTCAGGTCATCTTTTCAGGCCTGCATTTCCTTTTGCTGATGTTACAGCTGTATCAACGTATTGGTTGGGAAATAAGCGCAACAAGAATTGGATTATGATTTGTCTAGCATTGTTCGCTTGCTTCAACATGCTAATCATTTTATTTGCGATGCCATTTTTTTCATCAAAATTGATGTTAAATCTATGTCTTTAGCTATTTTAGCTAAAAGAGCTTTGTGGCTTAAATCTTGGAATACTGACATGACTTCTAAGTCAAAATTGCTATCTCTTTCTTTCCAAGGTAATAAGTTATTTGGTTTTCAGTTGGATTTGATTATTTCAACTGTCACTGGGGGAAGGGAGTTTTTTTCCTTAGGATAAGACTTAAAGGGACACTGTACCCAAAAATTTTCTTTTGTGATTCAGATTGAGCATGAAATTTTAAGCAACTTTCTAATTTACTCCTTTTATCAAATTTTCTTCATTCTCTTGGTATCTTTATTTGAAATGCAAGAATGTGAGTTTAGATGCCGGCCCATTTTTGGTGAACAACCTGGGTTGTCCTTGATGATTGGTGGATAAATCCATCCACCAATAAAAAAGTGCTGTCAAGAGTACTGAAACCAAAAAAAAGCTTAGATGCCTTCTTTTTCAAATAATGTTTACAAGAGAACGAAGAAAATTTGATAATAGGAGTAAATTAGAAAGTTGCTTAAAATTGCATGCTCTTTCTGAATTACAAAAGAAAAAAATTGGGTACAGTGTCCCTTTAAGGGTAAATCTAAAGCTTCTAACTGTTTTTCGTTCCTTTTGACTAAATAAGGAACAGAAACCTATTCCTTCCCCCAAGGATTCTGTTTCCAATTGGAAATTTTCTTCAAATTGGATTAAATCCAAGACTTTTAAGGAACCAAAGCCAGCCCTTAAGTCCGCATGTAGGTGCGGCCCTCATTCCAGCCGCACCTACATATTTTCTCTCACGCATTCCAGCAAATCCAGTAAAGGCTCAGGCTTTCCTGAAGTGTGTTTCAGACCTGGAGTTTTAGAGGTAATCATGCCAGTTCCGTTTCAGGAACAGGGTTTGGGGTTTTATTCAAGTCTATTCATTGTTCCAAAGAAAGAAAATTAATTCAGGCCAGTTCTGTAGCTGAAATTTTTTTGAATCGTTATGTAAGAGTACCCACTTTCAAAATGGTGACTTTAAGGACAATTCTGCCTTTTGTTCAGTAAGGGCATTATATGTCCACCATAGTCTTACAGGGTGCATATCTTCATATTCCTATCTTCTTTGATTTCTTAGACAAGGGTCACCTTTTTAGGTTTCCAGATAGATTCAGTGTCCATGACTCTGTCTCTAACAGACGAGACGTTTTGAATTGGTTGTAGCCTGTCGGAACCTTCAGTCTCAGTTATTCCCGTCAGTAGCTATGTGCATGGAAGTTTTAGGTCTCATGACTGCAGCATCGGACGCAATCCCCTGTTGCTCGTTTTAATATGAGACCTCTCCAGCTTTGTGTGCTGAACCAATGGTGCAGGGTTTTTTCAAGGATATCACAATTAATATCCTTAAATCCCAATGTTCGACTATCTCTGACTTGGTGGTTAAATCACCATGGTATAGTTCTAGGGGCCTCTTTTCTTCGTCCAACCTGGACTGTGATCTCAACAGATGCGAGTCTTTCAGGTTGGGGAGTTGTTTGGGGATCTGTGACAGTGCAAGGAGTTTGAAAATCTCAAGAGGCGAGATTACCAATCTATATTTGGAACTCTGTGCGATTTTCAGGGCTCTTCAGATTTGGCCTCTGTTGAAGAGAGAACCGTTAATTTGTTTTCAGATAGACAATATCACAACTGTGGCATTTGTCAATCATCAGGATGGGACTCACAGTCCTTAAGCTATGAAAGAAGTATCCCGGATACTTGCTTGGACGGATTCCAGCTCCTGTCTAATTTCTGTGGTTCATATCCTAGGTATAGACAATTGGGAAGCGGATTATTTAAGCCGTCAGATGTGTTTTCTCAGGTTGTTCAGATGTGGGGTCTTTCAGAAATAGATCTGATGGCTTCTCATCTAAACAAGAAACTTCCCAGGTACCTGTCCAGGTCCAGGGATCCTCAGACAGAAGCAGTCGATGCGTTGACACTTCTTTGGTGTTATTAACCTGCTTATATTTTTCCCGCCTTTAGTTTTTCTTCCAAGAGTGATCTTCAAAATCATCATGGAGCAATCGTTTGTGCTGCTGGTGGCTCCAGCATGGCCTCACAGGTTTTGGTATGCTGATCTTGTTCGGATATTCAGTTGCCAACCTTGGCCACTTCCATTAAGGCCAGACCTTCTGTTTGAAGGTCTGTTTTTTTTCCATCAAGATTTCAAATCTTTAAATTTGAAGGTATGGAAATTGAACGCTTAGTGCTTAGTCATAGAGGTTTCTCTGACTTTGTGATTAATACTATGTTGCAGGCTCGTAAATCTGTTTCTAGAAAGATTTATTATCGAGTTTGGAAGACTTACATTTCATGGTGTTTCTCTCATTAATTCTCTTGGCATTCTTTTAGAATTCCTAGAATTTTACAGTTTCTTCAGGATAGTTTGGATAAGGGTTTGTCTGCAAGTTCCTTGAAGGGACAAATCTCTGCTCTTTCTGTTTTATTTCACAGGAAGATTGCTAAGGTTCCTGATATTCGCTGTTTTGTTCAGGCTTTGGTTCATATCAAGCCTGTCATTAAATCAATCTCTCCTTCTTGGAGTATACATTTGGTTTTAAAGGCTTTACAGGCTCCTCCATTTGAGCCTATGCATTCTTTGGACATTTAAATACTTTCTTCGAAAGTGTTGTTTCTTTTGGCCATCTCTTCTGCTAGAAGAGTTTCTGAATTATTTGCTCTCTCTTGTGTATTTCCTTTCTGATTTTTCATCAGGATAAGGCAGTTTTGCGGACTTCATTTAAATTCTTATCTAAGGTTGTGAATTCTAACAACATTAATGGAGGAATTGTTGTCCTTTCCTTGTGTCCTAATCCTAAGAATTCTTTGGAGAGATCCTTACATTCTCTGGATGTGGTGAGAACTCTGAAATATTGTGTTGACGCTACTAAAGATTTCAGGAAGACTTCTAGTCTATTTGTTATCTTTTCTGGTTCCAGGAAAGGTCAGAAGACTTCTGCCGTTTCTTTGGCATCGTGTTTAAAGCTTTTGACTCATCACGCTTATTTGGAGTCGGGTCAAGTCCCATTTTAGAGAATTACAGCTCATTCTACTAGATCAATTTCCACTTCATTGGCTTCTAAGAATGAAGCTTCAGTTGATCAGATTTCTCCAACATAGGTGTGTCCGGTCCACGGCGTCATCCTTACTTGTGGGATATTCTCTTCCCCAACAGGAAATGGCAAAGAGCCCAGCAAAGCTGGTCACATGATCCCTCCTAGGCTCCGCCTACCCCAGTCATTCTCTTTGCCGTTGCACAGGCAACATCTCCACGGAGATGGTTAAGAGTTTTTTGGTGTTTAAATGTAGTATTTATCCTTCAATCAAGTGTTTGTTATTTTAAAATAGTGCTGGTATGTACTATTTACTCTGAAACAGAAAAGAGATGAAGATTTCTGTTTGTAAGAGGAAGATGATTTTAGCAAACGTTACTAAAATCGATGGCTGTTTCCACACAGGACTGTTGAGATGAAGTAACTTCAGTTGGGGGAAACAGTTAGCAGACTTTGCTGCTTGAGGTATGACTGGCCACATTTCTAACAAGACTTTGTAATGCTGGAAGGCTGTCATTTTCCCTATGGGAACCGGTAAGCCATTTTCTTAGTTAAGTAAAAGAATAAAGGGCTTCATAAGGGCTTAAAAGACTGGTAGACATTTTTCTGGGCTAAAACGATTACTTTCTAAGCATATTTGGCAGATTATAACTCTCAATAGTTCTTATAATCTTGGGGATTGTTTTAAAAAAACGGCAGGCACTGTATTGGACACCTTTTTCACTGGGGGCCTTTTCTAGTCATAGGCAGAGCCTCATTTTCGCGCCACTAATGCGCAGTTGTTTTTGGAGAGCAAGGCATGCAGATGCATGTGTGAGGAGCTAAGAACCACTGAAAAAGCTTATTGAAGGCGTCATTTGGTATCGTATTCCCCTCTGGGCTTGGTTGGGTCTCAGCAAAGCAGATACCTGGGACTGTATAGGGGTTAAATGTAAAAACGGCTCCGGTTCCGTTACTTTAAGGGTTAAAGCTTTCAAATTTGGTGTGCAATACTTTTAAGGCTTTAAGACACTGTGGTGAAATTTTGGTGAACTTTGAACAATTCCTTCATACTTTTTCACATATTCAGTAATAAAGTGTGTTCAGTTTAAAATTTAAAGTGACAGTAACGGTTTTATTTTAAAACGTTTTTTGTGCTTTGTTGTCAAGTTTAAGCCTGTTTAACATGTCTGAACCATCAGATAAACGATGTTCTATATGTTTCAAAGCCAAGGTTTCTCCCCATTTAAATATATGTGATGATTGTGACATAGTGTCCAAACAAAGTAGGGACAATGATGCCACTGATAATGATGTTGCCCAAGATGATTCCTCAAATGAGGGGAGTAAGCATGGTACTGCATCATCCCCTTCTGTGTCTATACCAGTTATGCCCACACAAGAGGCCCCTAGTACATCTAGTGCGCCAATACTTATTACTATGCAACAATTAACGGCTGTAATGGATAATTCTATTGCAAACATTTTATCCAAAATGCCTACTTATCAGAGAAAGCGCGATTGCTCTGTTTTAAACACTGAAGAGCAAGAGGACGCTGATGATAATTGTTCTGACATACCCTCACACCAATCTGAAGGGGCCAGGAGGGAGGTTTTGTCTGAGGGAGAAATTTCAGATTCAGGAAAAATTTCTCAACAAGCTGAACCTGATGTTGTAACATTTAAATTTAAATTAGAACATCTCCGCGCACTGCTTAAGGAGGTATTATCTACTCTGGATGATTGTGACAATTTGGTCATTCCAGAGAAATTATGTAAGATGGACAAGTTCCTAGAGGTCCCGGTGCCCCCTGATGCTTTTCCTATACCCAAGCGGGTGGCGGACATAGTAAATAAGGAATGGGAAAGGCCCGGCATACCTTTTGTTCCTCCTCCTATATTTAAGAAATTATTTCCTATGGTCGACCCCAGAAAGGACTTATGGCAGACAGTCCCCAAGGTCGAGGGGGCGGTTTCTACTCTAAACAAACGCACTACTATCCCTATAGAAGATAGTTGTGCTTTCAAAGATCCTATGGATAAAAAATTAGAGGGTTTGCTTAAAAAGATGTTTGTTCAGCAAGGTTACCTTCTACAACCAATTTCATGCATTGTTCCTGTCACTACAGCAGCGTGTTTCTGGTTCGAAGAACTAGAAAAGTTGCTCAATAAAGAATCTTTGTATGAGGAGGTTATGGACAGAGTTCAAGCACTTAAATTGGCTAACTCTTTTATTTTAGATGCCGCTTTGCAATTAGCTAGATTAGCGGCGAAAAATTCAGGGTTTGCTATTGTGGCGCGCAGAGCGCTTTGGCTAAAGTCTTGGTCAGTGGATGTGTCTTCCAAGACAAAATTGCTTAACATCCCTTTCAAGGGTAAAACACTGTTTGGTCCTGACTTGAAAGAGATTATCTCAGACATCACTGGGGGAAAGGGCCACGCCCTTCCTCAGGATAGGCCTTTTAAGGCTATAAATAAGCCTAATTTTCGTCCCTTTCGCAGAAACGGACCAGCCTCAAATTCTACATCCTCTAAGCAAGAGGGTAATACTTCTCAACCCAAACCAGCTTGGAGACCGATGCAAGGCTGGAACAAGGGTAAGCAGGCCAAGAAACCTGCCACTGCTACCAAAACAGCATGAAGTGATGGTCCCCGATCCGGGACCGGATCTGGTGGGGGGCAGACTTTCTCTCTTTGCTCAGGCTTGGGCAAGAGATGTTCAGGATCCTTGGGCACTAGAAATAGTTTCTCAGGGTTATCTCCTGGAATTCAAGGAACTACCCCCAAGGGGAAGGTTCCACAGGTCTCAATTATCCTCAAACCAAATAAAAAGACAGGCATTCTTACATTGTGTAGAAGACCTGTTAAGAATGGGAGTGATTCATCCAGTTCCATTAGGAGAACAAGGGATGGGGTTTTACTCCAACCTGTTCATAGTTCTCAAAAAAGAGGGAACATTCAGACCAATTTTAGATCTCAAGATTCTGAACAAATTTCTCAGGGTTCCATCGTTCAAAATGGAAACCATTCGAACGATCCTTCCTACCATCCAGGAAGGTCAATTTATGACCACGGTGGATTTAAAGGATGCGTACCTACATATTCCTATCCACAAGGAACATCATCGGTTCCTAAGGTTCGCTTTTCTGGACAAGCATTACCAGTTTGTGGCACTTCCATTCGGATTAGCCACTGCTCCAAGGATTTTCACAAAGGTACTAGGGTCCCTTCTAGCGGTGCTAAGACCAAGGGGCATTGCAGTAGTACCTTACTTGGACGACATCCTGATTCAAGCGTCGTCTCTGTCAAAAGCAAAGGCTCATACGGACATCGTCCTAGCCTTTCTCAGATCTCACGGATGGAAAGTGAACATAGAAAAAAGTTCTCTGTCCCCGTCAACAAGAGTTCCCTTCTTGGGAACAATAATAGATTCCTTAGAAATGAAGATTTTTCTGACAGAGGTCAGAAAATCAAAACTTCTAAGCTCTTGTCAAGTACTTCATTCTGTTCTTCATCCTTCCATAGCGCAGTGCATGGAAGTAATAGGATTGATGGTTGCAGCAATGGACATAGTTCCTTTTGCACAAATTCATCTAAGACCATTACAACTGTGCATGCTCAGACAGTGGAATGGGGATTATACAGACTTGTCTCCGACGATTCAAGTAGATCAAAAGACCAGAGATTCACTCCGTTGGTGGCTGACCCTGGACAACCTGTCACAGGGAATGAGCTTCCGCAGACCGGAGTGGGTCATTGTCACGACCGACGCCAGCCTGGTGGGCTGGGGCGCGGTCTGGGAACCCCTGAAAGCGCAGGGTCTATGGTCTCGGGAAGAATCTCTTCTCCCGATAAACATTCTGGAACTGAGAGCGATATTCAATGCTCTCAAAGCTTGGCCTCATCTAACAAAGGCCAAATTCATAAGGTTTCAATCAGACAACATGACGACTGTTGCATATGTCAACCATCAGGGGGGTACAAGGAGTTCCCTGGCGATGGAGGAAGTGACCAAGATAATTCAATGGGCGGAGGATCACTCCTGCCACTTGTCTGCAATCCACATCCCAGGAGTGGAAAATTGGGAAGCGGATTTTCTGAGTCGTCAGACTTTCCATCCGGGGGAGTGGGAACTCCATCCGGAAATCTTTGCCCAAATAACTCAATTATGGGGCATTCCAGACATGGATCTGATGGCCTCTCGTCAGAACTTCAAGGTTCCTTGTTACGGGTCCAGATCCAGGGTTCCCAAGGCGACTCTAGTGGATGCACTAGTAGCGCCTTGGACCTTCAACCTAGCTTATGTATTCCCACCGTTTCCTCTCATTCCCAGGCTGGTAGCCAGGATCAATCAGGAGAGGGCTTCGGTGATCTTGATAGCTCCTGCGTGGCCACGCAGGACTTGGTATGCAGACCTGGTGAATATGTCATCGGCTCCACCATGGAAGCTACCTTTGAGACAGGACCTTCTTGTTCAAGGTCCATTCGAGCATCCGAATCTGGTTTCCCTCCAGCTGACTGCTTGGAGATTGAACGCTTGATTTTATCAAAGCGTGGGTTTTCAGATTCTGTAATAGATACTCTTATTCAGGCTAGAAAGCCTGTAACTAGAAAAATTTACCATAAAATATGGAAAAAATATATCTGTTGGTGTGAATCTAAAGGATTCCCATGGAACAAGATAAAAATTCCTAAGATTCTATCCTTTCTACAAGAAGGTTTGGAGAAAGGATTATCTGCAAGTTCTCTGAAGGGACAGATCTCTGCTTTATCTGTTTTACTTCACAAAAAGCTGGCAGCTGTGCCAGACGTTCAAGCTTTTGTTCAGGCTCTGGTTAGAATCAAGCCTGTTTACAGACCTTTGACTCCTCCCTGGAGTCTAAATCTAGTTCTTTCAGTTCTTCAAGGGGTTCCGTTTGAACCCTTACATTCCGTAGATATTAAGTTATTATCTTGGAAAGTTTTGTTTTTGGTTGCAATTTCTTCTGCTAGAAGAGTTTCAGAGTTATCTGCTCTGCAGTGTTCTCCGCCCTATCTGGTGTTTCATGCAGATAAGGTGGTTTTGCGTACTAAGCCTGGTTTTCTTCCGAAAGTTGTTTCCAACAAAAATATTAACCAGGAGATAGTTGTACCTTCTTTGTGTCCGAATCCAGTTTCAAAGAGGGAACGTTTGTTACACAATTTGGACGTAGTCCGTGCTCTAAAATTCTATTTAGAGGCTACTAAGGATTTCAGACAAACATCTTCTTTGTTTGTTGTTTATTCTGGTAAAAGGAGAGGTCAAAAAGCAACTTCTACCTCCCTTTCTTTTTGGCTTAAAAGCATTATCCGATTGGCTTATGAGACTGCCGGACGGCAGCCTCCTGAAAGAATCACAGCTCACTCCACTAGGGCTGTGGCTTCCACATGGGCCTTCAAGAACGAGGCTTCTGTTGACCAGATATGTAAGGCAGCGACTTGGTCTTCACTGCACACTTTTGCCAAATTTTACAAATTTGATACTTTTGCTTCTTCAGAGGCTATTTTTGGGAGAAAGGTTTTGCAAGCCGTGGTGCCTTCCATTTAGGTGACCTGATTTGCTCCCTCCCTTCATCCGTGTCCTAAAGCTTTGGTATTGGTTCCCACAAGTAAGGATGACGCCGTGGACCGGACACACCTATGTTGGAGAAAACAGAATTTATGCTTACCTGATAAATTACTTTCTCCAACGGTGTGTCTGGTCCACGGCCCGCCCTGGTTTTTTAATCAGGTGAATTATTTTCTCTAACTACAGTCACCACGGTATCATATGATTTCTCCTATGCATATTCCTCCTGTACGTCGGTCGAATGACTGGGGTAGGCGGAGCCTAGGAGGGATCATGTGACCAGCTTTGCTGGGCTCTTTGCCATTTCCTGTTGGGGAAGAGAATATCCCACAAGTAAGGATGACGCCGTGGACCGGACACACCGTTGGAGAAAGTAATTTATCAGGTAAGCATAAATTCTGTTTTGCAACTTGGTCTTTTTTGCATACATTTACAAAATTCTACCATTTTGATGTATTTGCTTCTTCGGAAGCAGTTTTTGGTAGAAAAGTTATTCTGGCAGCTGTTTCAGTTTGATTCTTCTGCTTATGATTTAAGTTTTTCCTTTCATTTATGAGAATAAACTTATATTTGGGTTGTGGATTAATTTTTTTCAGCGAAATGGCTGTTTTTATTTTATCCCTTCCTCTCTAGTGACTCTTGCGTGGAGTTCCACTTCTTGGGTATTGCTATCCCATACGTCACTAGCTCATGGACTCTTGCCAATTACATGAAAGAAAACATAATTTATGTAAGAACTTACCTGATAAATTCATTTCTTTGATATTGGCAAGAGTCCATGAGGCCCACCCTTTTTATGGTGGTTATGATTTTTTTGTATAAAGCACAATTATTTCCAAATTCCTTTGTTGATGCTTTTTACTCCTTTCTTTTTCACCCCACTACTTGGCTATTCGTTAAACTGAATTGTGGGTGTGGTGAGGGGTGTATTTATAGGCATTTTGAGGTTTGGGAAACGTTGCCCCTCCTGGTAGGATTGTATATCCCATACGTCACTAGCTCATGGACTCTTGCCAATATGAAAGAAATGAATTTATCAGGTAAGTTCTTGCATAAATTATGTTTTTCCAGTTTTCAGTCTATATTTAAAATGATGAATAAAAACATATGGGTGTAAAACGTAAAGGTTCTATTATTGACATCCTATTTTTTTCAGTTCCATAAGCAGACATTAAGAGACATAGTGATGCCACATCCTGCAAGTGCTCCTTTTGGACACAAGAGAATGCGGCTTGCAGGGCCACAGGCCTTTGATAAGAATGACATTACCACCATGCAGCAGAATGAAGGACTTCTGGAAAAGATCATCAAGCAGGCAAAACACATATTTCTCAGGCGCAGGTTTGTAAACTTAATGACTTTAACTTGACACTTTATTGTCCCACATGACTGTATTCTTGTAACTGAGTTCCCATTCGGACATAACAGCACACACAATTTAACAGTGGCTCTTTTAGCTACAGCTTCATACACTTTCACTTAAATGTGATATAAGGGATTAAACTGTATTGGTCCTTTTGTTCACCCCTTATGAAGAAAATCAAGGAGTTCAGGAAATGTCATGGATTTAACGCTATTGTAATAACATGGGGCAAACTGTAATAAGAAAACATTATGATCCTCAGCTTTTTAGCCTTAAAGGGACACTGAACCCAAATTTTTTCTTTCATGATTCAGATAGAGCATGCAATTTTAAGCAACTTTCTAATTTACTTCTATTATCAATTTTTCTTTGTTCTCTTGCTATCTTTATTTGAAAAATAAGGCATTTAAGCTAAGGAGCCAGCAAATGTTTGGCAGCAGTTTTTAATTATGCTTTCTCCAACATTGGTGTGTCCGGTCCACGGCGTCATCCATTACTTGTGGGAAATATTCTCCCCCACAGGGAAAGGCAAGGAGAGCACACAGCAAGAGCTGTCCATATAGCTCCCCCTCTGGCTCCGCCCCCCAGTCATTCTCCTTGCCGCCCTGAACAAGTAGCATCTCCACGGGGATGGTGAGGAGTTTGTGTTGTTAGTTGTAGTTTTTTATTCTTCTATCAAGAGTTTGTTATTTTAAAATAGTGCTGGCTTGTACTATTTACTCTACAACAGAAAAGTGATGAAGATTTCTGTTTAAGAGGGCTATGATTTTAGCACAAGTAACTAAAATCCATTTCTGTTACCACGCAGGACTGTTGAAACCAGAGAACTTCAGTTGGGGGTAATAGTTTGCAGACTTATCTGCTTCAGGTATGACTAGTCTCCTTCTAACAACACAGGCTAATGCTAGATGACAGTCATTTTTCCACTCAGGGAAAACGGTAAGCCATTTTTCTTTCACCTCAGCAAAAAAGATAACAGGCTTCCCCTTTTTGATTTTTATGCTGGTAGACACTGTCAGGGGCCAAATCGATTGTTTTTTATTACAATACGATGGCAATTGAAATGTTTTATAAGCTCATATACACTTGGGGACGTTTTTTATTGATCTGGCTTGCTTTAGACACCTAAATCTAGTCAGGAAGGCCCCTTCACTCTAGTGTACTGAGGGAGGAGGCCTCATTTTGGCACTTCAGTTAATTTCAAGGCAGTGCATGCAGTTCCATGTGAGAGGGTCCTGTGGCTCAGAAAGTGACTCCAGAAGGCTTATTTCTGTGGATGATTGACCCCTAAGAAAGGTAAAAGCTGCAGCAATGCTGTAAGCAGGGATTGTGGTGTATAAAAACGGTTAAATCCAACAATTAGCTCCGGTTTGCTTGTTTTAAGAGCTAGAGTCTCCATATTTGCTGTGCAATACTTTCTAAGCATTAAGACACTGGGGTCCAAATTTCAGAAAAATCGGATATTGCCTTTATAGTTTTTTGAACATTCAGAAATAAAGTGTGTCATTTTATTATTTAAAGAGACAGTAACGTTTTTGTTTAAAATCGTTTTTTATTGCATTGTTTGCCTGCCTAAATCTGTTTAACATGTCTGTGCCATCAGATAACCTATGTTCTGTGTGTGTAGAGACAAATGTGGTTCCCCCTTCGAGTGTTTGTGATAATTGTGCCATAGCGTCCAAACAAAATGAGGACAGCTCTGTTACATTTCATAATGTTGCCCAAGATGATTTATCTAATGAAGGTAGTGGGGATAGTTCTACATCCTCTCCTTCTGTGTCTACACCAGCTTTGCCCGCGCAGGCGACACCTAGCGCGCCAGTGCTTATTTCTATGCAACAATTAACAGCAGTAGTGGATAATTCTATAGCAAATCTTGTATCCAAACTGCCAGCATTTCAGAGAAAGCGTGATTGTTCAGCTTTAAATACAGATAAAAGGGATGAACAATCAGACGCTGACGATGCTTTATCTATTTTACCCTCACATCAATCGGAATTGGCTGTGAGGGAAGGGCTGTCTGAGGGTGAAATTTCAGACTCAGGAAAAATTTCTCAACAGGCAGAACCTGATATAGTAGCATTTAAGTTTAAGCTAGAACATCTCCGCGCTTTGCTAAAGGAGGTATTAGCTACTCTGGATGACTGTGATTCTATGGTAGTACCAGAGAAGTTGTGCAAATTGGACAAATTTTTAGAGGTCCCAGTGCACGACAACGCTTTTCCAAAAGAGTAGCGAACATAGTGGAAAAGGAGTGGGAGAAGCCAGGTGTACCCTTTGCCCCACCTCCTATATTTAAGAAAATGTTTCCCATAGTAGACCCTAGAAGGGACGCATGGCAGACGGTCCCGAAGGTTGAGGGAGCTGTTTCAACACTAGCGAAGCGCACCACTATTCCTATAGAGGACAGCTGCGCTTTCAAAGATCCTATGGATAAAAAATTGGAAGGATTGCTTAAAAAGATTTTTGTTCAGCAAGGGTTCATCCTTCAACCAGCTACGTGTGTTATTACTGTCACTTCAGCGGCGTCCTTTTGGTTCGAGGAACTAGAAAGGTCGCTCCAGAAAGAGACTTCCTATGAAGAAGTCATGGACAGAATTCACGCATTAAAATTAGCTAATTCCTTTGTATTGGATGCCGCCTTTCAAATAATGAAATTGGCGGCGAAAAACTCAGGTTTTGCTATAGTAGCGCGGAGGGCGCTTTGGCTGAAATCCTGGTCGGCAGATGTGTCGTCCAAGACTAAGTTACTTAATATTCCTTTCAAGGGTAAGACCCTTTTTGGGCCGGAATTGAAGGAAATTATTTCAGACATCACTGGGGGTAAGGGCCATGCCCTCCCACAGGATAGGCCTTTTAAGGCTAAGAACAAGTTTAATTTTCGTTCCTTTCGCAATTTCAGGAACAGACCGGCTAATAACTCCACTGCCGCTAGACAAGAAGGTAACGCGGCCCAGCCCAAACCCGCTTGGAAGCCCATGCAAGGCTGGAACAAGGGTAAACAGACCAAGAAACCTGCTGCTGCTACCAAGACAGCATGAAGGGGTAGCCCCGATCCGGGACCGGATCTGGTAGGGGGCAGACTATCTCTCTTCGCTCAGGCTTGGGCAAGAGATGTTCCGGATCCCTGGGCACTAGAGATAGTCTCCAAGGGATACCTGCTAGAGTTCAAGGGACTTCCTCCAAGGGGAAGGTTCCACCTGTCTCGCTTATCTTCAGACCAGATAAAGAAACAGGCATTCTTACATTGTGTAAGAGACCTATCAAAGATGGGAGTGATAAACCCAGTCCCCTCCGGGGAACAAGGTCTAGGTTTATACTCAAACCTGTTTGTGGTTCCCAAAAAAGAGGGAACTTTCAGGCCAATTCTGGATTTAAAGATATTAAACAAGTTCCTCAGTGTTCCATCCTTCAAAATGGAAACCATTCGGACAATCTTGCCGACAATCCAGCAGGGTCAATATTTGACTACCGTGGATCTAAAGGATGCATATCTGTATATTCCAATCCACAAAACTCATCATCAGTTCCTGAGGTTCGCCTTTCTGGACAAACATTACCAGTTCGTGGCTCTTCCATTCGGTTTAGCCACCGCTCCCAGAATTTTCATAAAGGTGCTAGGGTCCCTTCTAGCGGTCCTAAGGCCGAGGGGCATCGCTGTAGCACCTTATCTAGACGACATCCTAATCCAAGCGTCGTCTCTTTCCAAAGCAAGGGCCCACACAGACATTGTGTTGGCTTTTCTCAGATCTCACAGGTGGAAGGTGAACATAGAAAAGAGTTCACTGTCACCGTCCACAAGGGTTCCTTTTCTGGGAACAATAATAGATTCTGTGGAAATGAAGATCTTCCTGACAGAAGTCAGAAAGCTAAAGCTTGTAAACGTTTGTCGAGTTCTTCATTCTATTCCTCAACCCTCCATAGCTCAGTGCATGGAAGTAATAGGACTAATGGTCGCAGCAATGGACGTGGTTCCTTTTGCTCGAATTCATCTAAGACCATTACAGCTGTGCATGCTCAATCAGTGGAATGGGGACTATACAGACTTGTCTCCCCAAATTCAAGTAGACCAGGTAACCAGGGACTCGCTTCTCTGGTGGTTGACCCAGGATCACCTGTCTCAGGGAATGAGTTTCCGCAGACCGGAGTGGGTCATCGTCACGACCGACGCCAGCCTCTTGGGGTGGCGCGCGGTCTGGGACTCCCTGAAAGCTCAGGGCCTATGGTCTCGGGAAGAGTTGCTTCTCCCTATAAACATTTTGGAACTAAGAGCAATATTCTATGCGCTCCTGGCTTGGCCTCAGCTAGCGGAAGCCAGGTTCATAAGATTTCAGTCGGACAACATAACGACTGTTGCGTACATCAATCATCAGGGGGGAACAAAGAGTTCCCTAGCGATGAAGGAAGTAACCAAGATTATCCAATGGGCAGAGAATCACTCCTGCCATCTATCTGCTATTCACATCCCAGGAGTAGACAACTGGGAGGCGGACTATTTGAGTCATCAGACTTTCCATCCGGGGGAGTGGGAACTCCACCCGGAGGTCTTTGCTCAGTTAACCCAATTATGGGGCATTCCAGACATGGATCTAATGGCGTCCCGTCAGAACTTCAAGATTCCTTGCTACGGGTCCAGATCCAGGGATCCCAAGGCGACTCTAGTGGATGCATTAGTGGCGCCTTGGTCGTTCAACCTAGCGTATGTGTTTCCACCGTTTCCTCTCCTTCCCAGGCTCATAGCCAGGATCAAACAGGAGAAGGCCTCAGTGATTCTGATAGCTCCTGCGTGGCCACGCAGGACTTGGTATGCAGACCTGGTGAATATGTCATCGGCTCCACCATGGAAGCTACCTTTGAGACAGGATCTTCTAGTACAAGGTCCATTCAAACATCCAAATCTAGTTTCTCTGCAGCTGACTGCTTGGAAATTGAACGCTTGATTTTATCCAAGCGTGGGTTTTCGAATTCTGTGATAAATACTCTGGTCCAAGCCAGAAAACCTGTGACTAGAAAGATTTACCATAAAATATGGAAAAAATATATCTGCTGGTGTGAATCCAAGGCATTCTCCTGGAGTAAGATTAAAATTCCAAAGATTCTCTCCTTTCTCCAAGAAGGTTTAGATAAAGGGTTGTCAGCTAGTTCTCTAAAAGGACAGATTTCTGCTTTATCTGTCTTGTTACACAAACGACTGGCAGCTGTGCCAGATGTACAAGCTTTTGTTCAGGCTTTGGTTAGAATCAAGCCTGTTTACAGACCCATGACTCCTCCTTGGAGTCTAAATTTAGTTCTTTCAGTTCTTCAAGGGGTTCCGTTTGAACCTTTACATTCTATAGATATTACGTTATTATCTTGGAAAGTTATGTTTTTGGTTGCTATTTCTTCTGCTAGAAGAGTTTCTGAATTATCTGCTTTGCAATGTAATCCACCCTATCTGGTTTTCCATTCAGATAAGGTTGTTTTGCGTACTAAGCCTGGTTTTCTTCCAAAAGTTGTTTCCAACAAGATTATTAACCAGGAAATAGTTGTTCCTTCTCTGTGTCCGAATCCAGTTTCAAAGAAGGAACGTTTATTACACAATTTAGATGTTGTTCGTGCTTTAAAGTTCTACTTAGAAGCAACAAAAGATTTTAGACAAACCTCATCTTTGTTTGTCGTTTACTCTGGTAAGAGGAGAGGTCAAAAAGCTACTGCTACCTCTCTCTCTTTCTGGCTGAAAAGCATTATCCGATTGGCTTATGAGACTGCCGGACGGCAACCTCCTGACCGAATCACAGCTCACTTTACTAGGGCTGTGGCTTCCACTTGGGCCTACAAGAACGAGGCTTCTGTTGATCAGATATGTAAGGCAGCGACTTGGTCCTCTCTGCACACTTTTGCCAAATTCTACAAATTTGATACTTATGCTTCTTCGGAGGCTATTTTTGGGAGAAAGGTTTTGCAAGCCGTGGTGCCTTCCATTTAGGTAACCTGATTTGCTCCCTCCCTTCATCCGTGTCCTAAAGCTTTGGTATTGGTTCCCACAAGTAATGGATGACGCCGTGGACCGGACACACCAATGTTGGAGAAAACAGAATTTATGCTTACCTGATGAATTACTTTCTCCAACGGTGTGTCCGGTCCACGGCCCGCCCTGGTTTCCTAATCCGGTTGAAATTTTTTTTCTTTATACACTACAGTCACCACGGCACCCTATAGTTTCTCCTTTTTCTCCTAACCGTCGGTCGAATGACTGGGGGGCGGAGCCAGAGGGGGAGCTATATGGACAGCTCTTGCTGTGTGCTCTCCTTGCCTTTCCCTGTGGGGGAGAATATTTCCCACAAGTAATGGATGACGCCGTGGACCGGACACACCGTTGGAGAAAGTAATTTATCAGGTAAGCATAAATTCTGTTTTTTTAACAATGTTATACATTTTTAGCTCTATTTTACTTTTTTAAAAACTAAATCTTGGTAGGCTCAGGAGTGTGTACACGTCTTTTGCACTTTACAGCAGCAACGTTTTGTAACAAATAAAATTGCTACAAACATTGTTGCAAACACTCATATCATAGAGCGCAATAGATACACTGCTGAGCTCACATAAGTCTACCTAAGTTTACTCTTCAACAAAGGATACCTAGTGAATGAAGCAAATGTTGGTAATAGAGCTTAATTGGATCCTTTGCTCCAGTGTATAAAATTGTATACTGAGGATTTCTGTGTGGGGAAAAACACTTTGTATATACATACGTACTACTTATTGAATTAATATTTTTTTTTATATATATATTTTTAATTTGTATTGAAAATTTTATAAACACACATAAGAACTATACAATACTGTTCAATTGTGTTCTTGACATTATAAATTGCAATTGGTTATATTCCACCGTACATAAGGTGATGTCAACATCTGTTGAATTTATTGGCTCCATGAACGAGTTGATGATGGAAATTATTTATTGCGTTTCAAATATCCAAATTCCTCGATAATGAGAAGTTCGGTTTACCTTGTCAACCCACATGGTTTTAGAGGGGGTTAATGTGGTTTTCCAGTGGAAAGTTATTAGGTATTTAGCTGTGTCAGCTTTATCTGTAGTAGGTTTAGCCTCAATTTACAAGAAAATTTAGGGAAGTCATTAATTAAAGCTAGTCTTGGGGTCAAATAGAAATCATTCACTAGGACTGACCGAAAGTGGGATTCTACTTCTCGCTATAGGGGTTGAATTTTAGAGCATTGCCACCATATGTGGAGCAAACTACTGCTGTCTCCACATCCCCTCTATCTCCCCCTCTGAGGCTTCTGTGTATATAGTGCTGAGTCTCAATGGGGTTAAATACCATCGAAGAAGAAGTTTATAATTATGTTCTAAGATTTGCAGTGAGATATAGGATTTGTGAGTGAGTTGAAAATTCCCCCCGTCCACTCTTTTCCATCTATCTGCGTCACTAAGTATCTTTACTATTTATTGGCGTAATCTGGCCTCTTTAGGGGCTTGTAAGAGTTTATGTGATAGGGAGAGGGGATTTTTATTTTTTTTATTTTAAACAAGCTTTATTAAGTTTGGCAAGAAAATACATATAACAGCCAGCAGTGTACATAGTATGTTCGAACAAATAGCAGGGGTCCTGTCCACCTTATTAGGCGGCCCAGACCACCACAATAGAGATATCAGTAGTACAGATTATTCAGAGAGAAAATAATATGAGCATGGTAGTCCAATAGGTTTGTCAGTTTCTTGCTTCTTTTGCTTTAAGAACAGAGCTATAGTCTTGAGCTTGTATCCTCGAGCTAGTGAGCTCGTGGTGTTAAAATGCTATAGTCAGTCAAAACATAAACTTAGGGATTTGACATCAGATATTAAGGCAAGGTTATACAAATCTATTATCCCAACTCCATTCTTCTTTTTTGTAGCCGAGGCAAAATAGGCTAGAGGGTATTGTCGGCTATACCACTTAGGTTCATGCGCTAACTCAAAGTGTGTTTACTGTATGTACACTAGATCCAGGGAGAGGGGATTTTTTTTGTTGCTTCATAAACATTTTTGTATTTAAACAAGCTTTATTGAATGTCAGTAAGGTTGGTACACAGAGATAAACATTGGCAAACAGAATCTGGTACAGTTATACAATACGATTCAAATGTCTGCAGTAAAAGACAGGTATTTGTAGGGAGAGGGGATTTTTAACAGCTTCTCCTTTCAGAGATATAGCTTCAAGTGGAGTTGGTGACCAAAGAAAGTTTTTGTTTTAAAGCTCGACATCTGGATAAAATGTGAAAGTTGTGCATGTTTGAGCCAATTTGCAAGCCTTCCCCCTCCTATTTCTTTCAATTTCTCCTGTTCTTATAACTTTCCCTTATCAAGAAGTTTGACTGGTGGGATAGTATAGTCCCATTCTTGCATTTGTTTAGATCCACTTTTTAGCCCTCCCACCATTTCCACGTTTAAAGGTATGGGGAATAATGGGGAACGCTTGGATGATGTATTATAATCAGAAGAGACAATTTAGTCCCACATACTAAAAAGGCGTTGGTGTATATATAAGTGAAAATGGAGGTCTGAGATCTTCGTAAACCCAGCATAGGGCCTCTATTCTCTGAACCTTTAGGATATGCGAATCCATAGCTACCCAGGCTTTGTAAGACTCACCTTTTTACTCACCACAGCTTTTATTACGACAAGTTTAAAAAATTGGATCTCTGCTATTTTGAAGATATGCTTCTGTTTGTTCCATGATAATCAGTGTCCTTAAAGATCAGGCTATTACAGGAGAGGGCTAAGAAGAATGCAGCATACAGGATTCTGATTATAAACTGATCTAGAAATAACATTGTTGAATTTTTAACAGCAATGCGTCACATTTAAATATTATTTTGTATGTAGTTAAATATAAATAACTTTATCTGATAATAATCCGGTAATTGCTTCTGTGTTTCCTTCACAGAACGGCTCGCACCATTGACAGCCTTGCCAGTCGAATCGAAGATCCTCTGATCCAAGCCCATTGGTCAAGCATCAATGATGTTTATGAATCGAGTGTTAAAGTATTAATAACGTCACAAGGTTATGAGCAGATATGCAAGTAAGTGATACACATGAGCAGGAGGTATTTGACATACAACAAATTATTGATTGTGTTATGCATGAAAAGTCATGGTCTATGATTAAGGCTCAAGCCGAAACACGTAAGACCGTTTTTTGAGCCTATGTTTGCTACAAGGTGGTCTGTTATTTTTAACTGATGGAATAAAGATGTACTATTTTTAAGGATTCCACGTTTATATGCTATTTTTTGGATTAAAGTATTAATAACGTCACAAGGTTATGAGCAGATATGCAAGTAAGTGCATACACATCAGCAGGAGGTATTTGACATACAACAAATTACTGATTGTGTTATGCATGAAAAGTCCTTCAGTATGTAAACATTAATTCATAGTATGGGCCTAGATGCTAGATCTTTAGTGTTTAACCAGGTGACTGATCTTTGCCATTTTCCTACAAAAAGTTCAGGTTTTAAGCTTAGTAAGCGATTGATTCCGAGTGACATATGATTATTACAATTTATATTACAATGCAACTTCAACTTGCTAACTGTAGGTATCATTTTATATTTGTTTTGTGGAATTTCAGAAATGTATTTAGTGTATCCATGGTTCTTTTGTCTCTGCTGATTATCATGCTCCGACATGTGCCATCAAAATACCAATATTTTGTTTTTCCAGAGAAATCTGTGATGTATGTTGGTAACCGATAGCACAGTCGTAAAATAAGGGGGCAAAACCTTCTTTAGATATATCAGGGAAAGAAGAGAAAAACTAAGGTTGGAATAGTAAAACTGAAAACATTTGATGGTAGAATATTAGATGGAGATAAGCAAATTGCTGTCTTCACGAATGATTGTAAAGATAGAATGTCTACATTAAGGGATGCTAAAAAAAATGGAAAGGAGCTTAGCACTAATCCTTTTTTAAAGTGGATGAGATTTTGTTGGCATTATCAAAAATAAATTTAAAAAGTCAGTGGGTCCTTATAATAATCATCCAAGGGTTTTAAAGGAACTTCGATCTGTGCTAACTGCACCATTAAAGCGATAGGCTAGTCAAAATTAAACTTGCTAGTGATGTATGGGATATACAATCCTACCAGGGGGGGCAAAGTTTCCCAAACCTCAAAATGCCTATAAATACACCCCTCACCACACCCACAATTCAGTTTTACAAACACTGCCTCCTATGGAGGTGGTGAAGTAAGTTTGTGCTAAGATTTCTACGTTGATATGCGCTTCTCAGCATTTTGAAGCCTGATTCCTCTCAGAGTACAGTGAATGTCAGAGGGATGTGAAGGGAGTATCACCTATTGAATGCAATGGTTTTCCTCACGGGGATCTATTTCATAGGTTCTCTGTTATCGGTCGTAGAGATTCATCTCCTACCTCCCTTTTCAGATCGACGATATACTCTCATATTCCATTACCTCTACTGATAACTGTTTCAGTACTGGTTTGGCTATCTTCTATATGTGGATGGGTGTCTTCAGGTAAGTATGCTTTCATTACTTAAGACACTCTCAGCTTTGTTTATGTATTTATATAAAGTTTTAAATATATGAATTGTACTTATATTTGCCATGATTCAGGTTTCAGTATATTTCCTTTTGCAGACTGTCAGTTTCATATCTGGGAAATGCATTTTTTAGAAAAAAAATTCTTACCTGGGGTGTAGTCTTTTTTCAGTTGACTGTCATTTTTCTAAATCGCGGGCAGAATTAGGCTCACGAGGGCGCAAAATGCTAACGTTTATTGCGTCATTCTTGGCGCAAGATTTTTTTGGCGTGAAGTTACGTTCGTTGATGCAAATTCGTCATTTCCAGCGTCTTGATTGACGCTGGGTCCTTTCACAAGGTTGCGTCATCTATGACGCGGGTGTGTCGTTTCTGGACGTTTTTGGCGCCAAAAAAATATTTTTCCGTTTGTTGTGCGTCATACTTGGGCCAAATATTTTCATTATTTTAGACCCCATTCCTATTTGCCTCTTGCCTTTTTCTATGTCAGAGGGCTATTCTGTTTACTTTTTTTCCCATTCCTGAAACTGCCATATAAGGAAATTGATAATTTTGCTTTATATGTTTTTTTCTCTTACATTTGCAAGATGTCTCAATCTGTTCCTGTCTCAGAATTCACTGCTGGATCCTTGCTGCCTGATAACAGTTCTACCAAAGCTAAGTGCATTTGTTGTAAACTTGTGGAGATTATTCCTCCAGCTGTGGTTTGTAATAGTTGTCATAATAAACTTTTCCATGCAGATAATGTATCCATCAGTAATAGTTCATTACCTGTTGCTGTTCCCTCAACATCTAATGCACAAGACCCTGTATATTTAAAAGAATTTTTTTCTGATTCTATTCAGTAGGCTTTGTCTGCCATTCCGCCTTCTAATAAACGTCTTCTCATAAGGTTGATGAAATTTCAAATGACCATTAACATACTGAATTATCCTTCTCTGATGAGGATCTGATTCAGAAGATCCTGCCTCAGATATTGACGCTGATAAATCCTCTTATTTATTTAAATTGGAGTATATTCGTTCTTTGTTAAAAGAAGTGTTGATTACGTTGGATATGGAGGAAACTAGTCCTCTTGATATTAAAACTAGTAAACGTTTAAATTCTGTTTATAAACCTCCTGTGGTTATTCCAGAGGTTTTTCCAGTTCCTGATGCTATTTCTGATATGATTTCTAAGGAATGGAATAAGCCTGGTACTTCTTTTATTCCTTCTTCAAGGTTTAAAAAATTGTATCCTTTGCCAGAAGATAGATTAGAGTTTTGGGAAAAGATCCCCAAAGTTGATGGGGCTATTTCTACTCTTGCTAAACGAACTACTATTCCTACGGAAGATAGTACTTCTTTTAAAGATCCTTTAGATAGGAAACCTGAATCTTATCTAAGGAAAGCTTATTTATATTCAGGTCATCTTCTTATGCCTGCAATTTCTTTGGCTGATGTTGCAGCTGCTTCAACTTTTTGGTTGGATACTTTAACGCAAGAAGTATCGGATCATGATTTGTCTAGCATTTTTAAAGGGAACCACAACACCTGCTTGACATGTTTTAAACTAACTTTCTCCAACATAGGTGTGTCCGGTCCACGGCGTCATCCTTACTTGTGGGATATTCTCCTCCCCAACAGGAAATGGCAAAGAGCCCAGCAAAGCTGGCCATATAGTCCCTCCCAGGCTCCGCCTACCCCAGTCATTCTCTTTGCCGTTGCACAGGCAACATCTCCACGGAGATGGCTAAGAGTTTTTTTGGTGTTTAAATGTAGTTTTATTCTTCAATCAAGAGTTTGTTATTTTAAAATAGTGCTGGTATGTACTATTTACTCTGAAACAGAAAAGAGATGAAGATTTCTGTTTGTAAGAGGAAAATGATTTTAGCAACCGTTACTAAAATCGATGGATGTTTCCACACAGGACTGTTGAGATGAATTAACTTCAGTTGGGGGAAACAGTGAGCAGACTTTTGCTGCTTGAGGTATGACACATTTCTAACAAGACTTGGTAATGCTGGAAGCTGTCATTTTCCCTATGGGAACCGGTAAGCCATTTTCTTAGTTTAGTATAAGAATAAAGGGCTTCATTAGGGCTTAAAAAACTGGTAGACATTTTTCTGGGCTAAAACGATTACTTTACTAAGCATATTTGGCAGATTATAACTATTAATAGTTATTATAATCTTGGGGATTGTTTTAAAAAAACGGCAGGCACTGTATTGGACACCTTTTTCACTGGGGGCCTTTTCTAGTCATAGGCAGAGCCTCATTTTCGCGCCACTAATGCGCAGTTGTTTTTGGAAAGCAAGGCATGCAGATGCATGTGTGAGGAGCTAAGAACCACTGAAAAAGCTTATAGAAGGCATCATTTGGTATCGTATTCCCCTCTGGGCTTGGTTGGGTCTCGGCAAAGCAGATACCTGGGACTGTATAGGGGTTAAATGTAAATTTGGTGTGCAATACTTTTAAGGCTTTAAGATACTGTGGTGAAATTTTGGTGAATTTTGAACAATTCCTTCATACTTTTTCACAT